>NC_073693.1:272666348-272731839 GCF_029784155.1 Uranotaenia lowii | reverse complement strand
TCACCAACTTGTGCACAAGAAAGAATATTTTATTTAATCAAGTACCCCATGACGGGGCCAGGAGTTAAAAAAAGCGCGCGCTTTGATCAAGTTGTAAGCAAGTCCTCTTAATGCCACGTTTTTCATATTGCATGAAGCTAAAACTTGAATAGCAACATAAATATGATTTAAAAACTGGTGCATAAATATTTGAATAACTTTGCTCCTATTCTTGCGATAATTACATTTTAAGCATCAAATGAATGGTAATAAACAGGGCTATCTTAACAAAAAAAGATTTTGTGAAACATATTTTTTTCTGATTTACTACAGATTTTTAACTCTCAACTTGTAAGTAAAATTTCTGTACAAGTTGGTAGTTTATGATTTTTTAAATTTTTTCGGTTTGTTTTGAACGATTATCTAGAACAGATTCATAAAAATGGTTATAATATCAACCACCATGCATCATAAAATTATCGTTTAATATTAACAGTGGCTTGCTAGAACTCTCATAAGAATATTTTCAAGAAAAATGGTCTTTTTTCACAAAAACTCATTGCGCAGAACAGAGTTTAGTTCAAAAGATCTCAAATTTGGCAGAAATACTTGAAAATGCATGAGGAACAACCCATATGAGTCCGGCTTTGATCTGCGAAAAAAACCGAAAAGCGAACTAGTCTAGTGTGCAAAATTTTCTCTCGCCTTTCGCGTTCCATCGATAACTTTTGACGGCCTGCTTCAATCTTGATGACATTTTCACCACTAAGTAAACAAACCATCCGGTTAAAAACACTGTCAATAGATTCGCGATGTGACAACTAGGGGCGCTGCAGTCAATGAAAAGATGCGAACAGACTCTATGTGAAACAGACTTTATACTGAAAGTTTTGAATATCGGTTCGAATTTCATCATAAAATGCTTCATTAACCCTCTGCTGCATGAATTATGAAATCGTTGAATTTTTTTTTCATCGGTTGGATGGAATACACTTATCTACCTCTAACTAAGAAATGTATACGCCAAGCCCGGATTAAAGGAGGGGCAATGGGGCCCAAGGAAAAAAGGTGATCCGGTTGTAATCATACTGCTTCAATTTCTAGAAATCTTGGAAAGGAAATAATTATTAAAGCGTAAAATATAACTGCTAAGATGGCCCCCCTGTGCTAATATTTGGAATAGTTTAAATCTAATTTAACACATTGCGGACCAATACGAGATATCTCGTTTTTCGTTTGCCGAAATTGTGCTACATACAAAGACATAACTGAAATGTTATTTATTTAATCATGAAACTATATTCTACAAAATTAAACACAACACTTTCAGAAACTAAATCTGGACAAAGCCAAACAGAATTCAGTGAGATAAGAAGTGAGGAAAACACATCACATTTAATTTTTTTTCTACAAAACACGTGAGCAGCTTTCAAATCGTTTTTCAAACTAAAAAAAACTGTGTATGCCAAAAAGAACTTTTTTCCAACAGTTTTTATTATTGAAGTAATGTAAGAAATTAAACAACAAAAATTTTGGCAATTAATTGAGTTTCAAAATTGCAAATAGAATTTTTGCTGTATAAAATAAGTTAGCTTTTTTACAATAATGAAGCCTTAGGCCGAAGCTAAAATCATCTTTAAAATTTCAACTCATCTATTGCAAATACCTAAGTAGGGAAGTAACGTGAGTCACTTTATTATCTCAGATGTGTGTTGAGATTTATCTTTATTTTAATTCTCAATCCGACTGTCATCGCTGTCGGTTTGCGTAAGCATATTTTTCTGTATGTTGTTGACTTAAATACGCATCATATGCTTCTTTTATTTATCAAGCTTATAAGCCATTAGCCATAAGCCATTAGCCATAAGGCATTTTCAAAATCCTGCAAAATATTGCTTTTTTTAAATCAGTCGGAACTTGGGGAAAACTTATTGAAAATTTAAAAAAAAGCCTAACGATTCGTTGGAATTTGGAAATGTTGAAAACCAAACCATTTAGTTTATTCATTTTATCTTTTATAATAAAAAAAATATGGAGCAAAGAAAAAAAGTAGCCCATGATTCCTCACTCTCCCATACTATTAATTAAAGATGCAAAAAAAAATATTTGTTTAATGGAAAAAAATAAATTTAAATTAAAAACCTATAAATTTTTACCAGAGGATGGCCAGCGAGTTTCCATTTTCAAATTCCCGATTTTCCCTTGTGAGATTTTCTGTTATTCACGGTACCTTTTACAAGATTTATGACTGCACAATTGGACATTTTATGATATTTGTAAGTGAAAGTGTGGAAAAACTGAATATTTTCAGTGAATCAATTTTGTAATTCAAAAGTTATTCACAACTACAAAAATGGCTTGTTGGATTTCGTACAGATAATAAAGTATTCAAATGATGAAATGTCAAAGGGTAAGAAAATAATTCCAATATTCCATTTGTTCAACGAAAAATGTCACCTTCGTGTTAGTTTTTGACAACAACCTTTTTCCAACTTTAACAACTTTTTTTTACGGAAGCTTTTTGTTTTTATAATTTGAGTTTTTGGACGTCATCTTAAAATCTTGAAGCACCACATTGTATCATTTTAAAACCACATTATGATATCATGTGATTGACGTTTCGGATTTCAAATTCTCTGGGAGATTTCAAAGTTCGTTCAACTAATCAGCTTACACTTGTCAACAAAACAACTTTTGGGTTCAAAGGTTTCTACTTTAAAATTATTGTGACCAACATATATTTTCCGAGAAATTTGAGGTTAGATTTTTTCGTGAAAATAATCAAACAATATTTGAAATGCAAATATTTTGTCATTTTTAAAGTACGGGGGAATAATTAATGTTTAAGGTATTTTATTGAAAAACTTAATGAATTATTTCCTCCATAACTCTAAAAGGAACGAAAAGCCCTTAATGATGTATTAAAATGAAAGCTGCAACATCAAAAGGGCAGAAAGATTATATATTTTTCCGAATATTCGATGACACAGGTTATACTTTTTTTTGATTTCTCATGTAGAAGTTTAATATATTTTAATTCAAAACTTGAGAAAATTTCGATGCTATTATTTGATTTCACTGGGGAAATTTTAAAGTTATAAATGGGCATTTGCAAATAGACAAGCTTATTTTGTGCAGTTAAAGTATTTTACTTTTAAACTCGGACTTGAAAAGTTGAACTCAAATTCTAAAATACCAACTTGGCATTGAAATTTTGATCCATAAATTCATTTTTATGCCAATTTGTACTTTGAATTTAAATTTTGAATTCTAATCCTAAGATTAAAACTCAGAAATTTAGATTAATAATAATTGCATAAATACCATTGTTTTGTTTTTTTTTGTTTCATTCTGAATCTGATGATGATGATTTTTGAATATCATTGGAACAATTATTTCTGAAATCATAGCACTGTGTACTGGTTACTAGATTATGGATTAAAAATAGTAGTTTCTTAGTTTTGGTTTCATTTCTGTTCTAAAATAAATATGTTAAGTTCAGATAATGAGTGAAACTTTAGAATCTCCAGCTTAGTTATATTTTTACATTTTGAAATTCAATTTTGAGGCCGATTTCAAAACTTGAAATCTCAAACTTATACCAGATTTTTTTTTAAATTCATCTGCATTTTCAGTTCAGCTTTTGACGGAACGCATGATTCAAGTCTTAGCACAGAGAATTAAATTCAACCTTTTCTGAGTTCTGAAAGAATTCTGTATTCAGAATCTAAATTTGCAATATCATACTGAGTCTGAATTTTTAATAAAATTTTCTTAAACAATTCTGAATCTACAATTTATATTCCGAAAAAAGAATTTCGAACAGTTCTGGTATTAATTTCTAATACTCGTTGGAAAAGCGAACATTGGAGAATGGAAACACGCATAAGCTTTTTTTCATTTCATATTTTCACCAAAGAACTACAATTGACGTCTTCGTCAAATTTTTAATAAAAAAATACTATTGATTAAATTCAATCTTTTGTATACGAAGGATTTATATAGAAAAAGTGATTTGCACTGCATAAGGCTTTTTTTCACGGTTTTGATGTCAAATTGTTGGTTATTTTCCGGTTTTTCCGGTTTGCTGGCCACCCTGTAATTCTATTTTATATTAACTTTAGAAAATTCAGATCCATATTTCAACATCCAGATCATGGATTCCATATTTTGAATTAAGTTTTTGATTTTACATTGAAGAACAAAATTTGAGCCATAAATATAAGCATAGATACTTTGTCAAATATCAAATCTAATTTCGAATAACTAGAATATTAATCAAGGATTAGTGAAGCTCACCAATATATGAGTTTAAATTGCATGATGCAAATTAAAGTTCTAAATTTATTTTATTAAATCCTCTTTAGATTCCAATTCTCAGTAATGCAAATAAACTTAAAATTCATATTTTATATTTTAGCTTTTCAGTCTTCAATGAAAATAAAGATGAGGTGTATTACATATTTTAAAAACAATAAAAGGAAATTCTTATTCAAATTTATTTTTGTTTTAGACTAAGGTTGTCATTGGTTGATTTTTTTCAGAACTAATCCGGGCCGGACAAATGAAAACTTGGAAAAATCCGGGCACTTGATTTTAAAATTGACGATAAAAAATTCGGGCAATATCCGGGAAATTTTTTGTTAAAACTCAGAAATTGCTCAACAAAAATTAAAAAAAATTAAAAAAAAAATTATTTCATCAAAACTCATGGACAGATTTTAAATCGTATTTTTGGCTTCCAAAAAATCGTTCATGAAAACTTTTATAAAACTTGCTTGAAAATTTCGTTTTATAGATATAAATTAAAACATTTTTGAAACACAATTTATTTTTCTTTGTTTGATTTGCCAAAAAAAAGTGAAAAATCCCGGCCAAATACGGGCATTTTCCAATTAAATTCCTGCAACCGGGCCGCGCCGGACTGATCCCAAATTTTGTATCAAAAAACCGGACAAACCCGGATAAAACCGGGCAATCTGGCAACCTTATTTTAGATTAAGTAATCAGACTCAGTATTATTTAACGTTCAAAAATCGATTCACAACTCTTATCCATTTTTTATTCCTTGTAATTCAGATTTGAAACCAGATTTTAAATAATTTTTTTTATTGAATTTCTTGATTAAAGCAGGGAAAACCATTAGAGATGGAAAATATGAAGTAAGAATGATGATTCAGCATCCAAAATTCTCTAATTTTGAACGAAAATAGGTTAAATTTTAATATTTATTTTTATTTTTAAAAGATAGTTTAAAATAATTTAAAATTTTATGAAGAGATTAATCACCGTAATTTTTGTTTGTTACTTTGATTTATCGGCCTAGCGGTGAAAAGTGATGGTCACTATCAGACTATCGACCGTACCGTTTCGCATGCAAACCCCGCATGTAACGAATGCGAAGATAACAAACTGAGAAGACTTAAACATCGATAGATGCGTTTCTGAGTTAAAGGGAGCTTATCTGAGCGATCACATACCATCTTTTTGTTCGTCCGCACTACAAGTTCTCGCTTGTGGGGCGGACCACGCTAAGCCTACTAATGTGTGGTGGTAGATGCAACTCTATCTGTATCTACCACTTCATAGTAGTAGGCTCGTGAGGAACAAAAATTTGGTATGTGATGGTAATGCTTCTAGACAAATTCTACCCGCTCATTTTCACCATCTTTCATTTCTTCTTACCTTCTATCCATCTATATAAAAATTTCATAATCTTTAGATGTCCCTACTAAAAAGGACATCACTTTTCACCGCTAGGCCGATAAATCAAAGTAACAAACATAATTTAAAATATTAATGCTAAATGTTATAAAAAACGTAGTTTTTTATTTTGTAAAATTTAAAATGAAAAGGCAAATCCAAATAAAAATCAAAACTTGTTAAATTTACGTGCATCTGAACTAAAAATTGAAGATTGACAAATGAATCAAAGATTAAGGTCTTGAAAACATTGGTACACTTTTTGTAATAAGTTAAAATTTTGGCGATAACCCAATTCCTGCAAAAGGATCCAAAATTGAGTGCGATGCTAAATTATAAAACAGAATTTAGAGAAAATAATTAAATTCATTGCAGGATTTTCAAATAGAATTTTTTTTCATCTAACAGGGGTTTTTTTTAATAGAGAATTTGCATTCATTAACGAATAAAAAATTTCGAGGCTTTTATTATTATTTTTTTCAAAAATTTCCTTTCCATTTGATTTTCAAGATAGCTGTCGTTACCTCACCAGAAGAATAATTGTGGTTTTCGAGAATTCGGTGAACAAGAAATAGATTTTCAAAAATTTCATAATATACTAGAAATGCAGACAATTTATGATTGATTTATGATATTTTGCATATCTAATATTATCTAGATTATAAATATGTATCAATAACCCTTAGAGTTGAGTTCTTTTTCACCACAAATAATCATAAAGTTTTGTAAGTGCTCAAGTAAATATGCAAACTATAAAACTCCAGATATTCTTTTTGCGATTTTGAAGCGCATGATTACACGAGTTGATGTGTTAAAAAATGATGACAGTCACCTTCACTGAATCTAAATCAATTGCAACGTATGGCCTTCAATTTTTTTTTTGAATTTAATAATAAAATGAAACTTCAAAAAAAAAAAAAGTTTCAATTGCCTAGAAGAAAAAGGTCAATCACACCTAAACTTTTTTTCTCCATTAATCAAAACTGCCAATTCACACCTTTCTAGTTTCCTAGAATTTGCGGGATTGCTATCTTAATTATATTTGAAAGGGTTCTAAACACCGATCAAATATCAATTTTCAAGCTCTATTTAGTCCATTAGGTTGAGATTCTCCACGCCTCTTTCAAAAAGCAAGTTCCACATTCAAGTAATCTCGGCTCTTATTAGTTGCCTTTAGGCGGATAATAGAGTTATCAATGCCCTAATATGAATACGTTATGAAATATGGCTTAATTAATGGGCTTCCAATAACACAAAACTCGAAACAACTCACTCGATTCTTGCTAAAATGGAAGTTTATTGGAAACCACCGCAAAGGAAAACAGAAATATTTCAAAATATGAAATTTATTACCTCTAATGATCCATCCTCTCTTGAAGAGAGAAACAAAAAAGAAACAAATCGACTTCGGATGGGTCAAATTTGAACCCTACAACTTTGTTTGTAGATCTTCCTGCGGATTTCCTTCCAAGGGTTTGCCCGAAAACAGAAGAGCAAGGGCTATACCAATAAGGCACCTAAATTGAGGTTCCGACCGCATATTAATTTGATTAATCGATGTGTTCCCTGATGACGAAGATTACTTATTCTGCATTAGGGAACTAATTTGATCGGAAACCACACCATGAATGAAACTGATCAATAAGCTGTTTAATTTGAAGTTGATTAAATAAATCAAGCCTTCAAAATCCAAATATTTTAAGCATTTGAACATTGCAAAGAGTACTAAAGTTAATAGAAAAAAAAAACTGTTTAATTTCTTTTTTTTTAAACTGTTCTCATTCAAGATTATTTTTTAAACTAATCGATTTGCTCAGTTCAAGCTACCAACCTCCAACGGCTCTTTTCTAAAAGTGGCCATTTCTAATTTGCCTGAGTTAAAAAATCACACCAGTTAGGTTCCCATACCGGGAGATGTCTCTAAAACAGAGGTCTTAAAAACAACCACACAGGTTTATTTATGGGCATCTCTGCCACTCGAAGGGCCCTCGAAGCGCAAAGTCGAGTGATTTGTGATATCGATTCAAGTTGGCACGCGAACGGTTTTGCTCCACTATAGGTAGTTGCCCTGGACCCTTTTCCCTGCTAGTTTACTGTTGTTGTTGTTGTGGGCTCATGTTGTGAATTAAAAATGGATTACCGGGTGTCAATTCATCAATGTTTTGGACCTCGGGGCGATTGACACCTTGTACTGAAAAATGGGGTTCCCTCCTTCTTCTTCGATCTTCTATTTCAAGCCGAGGCTAAGGTCACGTGAGAAAATTACTTTCCAAATCTCGCTAAAGGTGCCGGACTGTGTTTTACAGATTTCACTTTCCCAGTCGGATTTTGGATAACGTTTTTTTTTTTTGGGGTGGATAACATAAAATACAAATTAACTTGCTGCGCACCCTTGAATCTTTCCAATGAGTTCGATCGTTTTGACTTCGATAATGTCGGCTTTCGTTGTAAGCCCTTCCGAATAGATCTTCTTATCTGTTTATGTTTAGCTTAGAAGCAATCCGAAGTTGATTGGAAGAAAGCGTGATTAGTAAACACATTCGAAAAAACACGTGAGAAATTTTAGCGTGGACTGGACTGGTAACTGAAAAATGTTGCTGTTATCATTTTGAATGTTGATTTCGATATTTGATTTTACTTTTTATGTGGTACAATAGTATCAATTTTTGTTAAAAATTTATGTTTTTTACTTTAAATTTAAGAGTTATTGAGAAACCCTATACTAAAATTGATTTTATTAAATGCGGGCATTTGGAAAGAATCAAAAGTCTTCAATGTTGTTTTATATTAAACCTCAAAAACTCTAGAAAATATTATGAGTTGTGTTATTAAATCGTAAATCTAATATGGCTTAAGAATAATAAATAATAAAAATAAATAATAATTTTCCTGTGATTCTTGTTATAAGCAATTTATACATTATCGATTGTTTTAACTTGACAAAGTTTGTATCTTTAATATGGCTTATTACTAAGCAAAAAAAAAGATTCGGAAAAAAAATCTGAATCACAAAAATGCGTTAAAGAATTTAAAGTACTAAACAATGTGAGTTTACTAGAACTATCTGTAAAAATTGGGTTTTTTGTGTCTTTGATTTCTGTATACCCTAAATTCGGGTCATTGACAAAGGCGCCTTTACTCGCTCTGGAAAAAAATTAAATAAAAAAACTATTAGTGAAACACATAAGCTTTCAAGGTCTATCGAAAAACCAAAAATTTTTTTTTTGCTTCAAATGCAAACCCATCTGACTTAACCAATTCCTTGTATGTTAACAGAAAAAAAACAAACATTAATGAATTGACAAAGACATCCCCAGCTTATATAAATTTTTAAATAAACTTACATTTATTTCTGACATAATATAGGTAATCGATTCTGCTGAAAAAAGCAATGCATTACTGCGAGAAGATTGATAATATTTCAAAATTCTGTAAATGTGGTAAAATTAGGATTTTATAGTAACCATTGTTACTAATCAACAAATTTTCGAAAAAAATAGATAGGTCAAATTTGGGATCGCAATAAAAATATGGAACACTTGAATAGTCACAGCAGGCCACAAAACATGCATTTGTAATCACATTTTGCAATCGAAAAAATAATTTTCCAATATCACTCTCTTATTAAAATTACACCACAATGCATACAAAACGTCTATCGTTCTCCGATTCCTGGAACTAGAATACCAGAATAAACCACGGTACTGCAGCCATCAAAGAGAACTCATTCTAATCGTTCTCGGGCGATGAAAACACGCAACTTCTCAATTCCGACTATCTTGAAAAACTTTGAGCTTCAGGTTTGTCCTTAATTTTTGCACGAATTCAAAACTTTACCAGAATCAAAATCATACTGATGAAGAACTTAACTCTTGTTCGATCTGTTTTACACGTCAAACGCGAACGTAAATTTCAGCACAACTTCCAACATGAAACTCATTTAACACATTGATTTTCACTTAAATCGCACAACTTATTATAATAACTAGCTGATCCCATACGAACTCCGTTTCGCTTTCAGTTTAGAATATGTCATGAACAGTTTGAAGGAATGTCAATTTTCAGACATTTTCCAGATGCATTTCCGAATGGATTTTTAAGCAATAATTGCAAAAATGTTGAACACGTTTATGTACAATCAACTTTTTGGTCGTTTGCTAATAAAGTTAAAATCAGGATTCAATTGACCGTTTGAAAAAAAAAACCGTTCATAAATTTTCGTCTCTATACGATACAAACTCACATAGTTATTGCAAAAACAATTTCAACAGTTAATATGGAAGACCCCCTTTTTTCGTTTGATACAAATATTGAAATCTGAAATCAATGACCATCCCAATGAATAAATTTCGACTCGATCGTTGCAGATCGGTGGCCTTTTTTACGAATTTTGATCTCTGAAATCGATTGCCCTCCCCTCAAAACTTCCGTGTGCAAGTTTTCAAACCAATCCATTGCATGATAACGTAAATATCGTAACGTAAATACAGTGAATAGTTAATTTGGACGACCCTTTTGGCCGACCCCTGACCCAAAATTGGGTAATTGGAATCAATTGTTCGTTCTTAATAATTCCTCTGAGCAAATTTTCATCTCAATCCGATGTATAATAACGTCAATATCACGAAAAAAAAAATTGAAAAGGTAATATGGATGGCCTTTTTTAACGGCCCGTACACTGAATTTGATATCTGAAATCGTTTGCACGTCATTCAAAGTTCTCGTGCACCAATTTTTATTTGAATCTAATGTATAATAACGTAAATATCGCAAAAACAGTGAACAGTTAATATGGACGGCCCCTTTGGCTGGCCCCTTGCACAAAATTTGATACCGGCAATTGATTGCAGGTCCCTTAAAAATACTTGAGGGATAATTTTCTTCTCAATCGGATGAATTCGATACCTGAAATCGGTTGCTTGTCATACAAAACTCTCGTGTACCAGTTTTCATCTGAATCCGATGTATAATAACGTCAATATCATAAAAATAGCGAACAGTGAATATGGGCGACCCCTTTGGCTGACCCCTGACCCTTAATTTAATACCTGGAATCGATTGCTTGTCCCTCGAAACACTCAGGTGCAAATTTTCACATCAATCCAGTGCATGATAACGTCAATATAGTAAAAACACTGAAAAGTTCATATGGACGACCAGGCTTGCAATTTCTCTAACGAGAATCACCGATGTGCTCGGTTTTCGATTCTCGGTAGAGATTCTCTGAAACGCACCGCAGAGATTTTTAGCCGAACCTCTGTAGAGAATCTGTAAATCAACACGACAGAGCTAACACACACTACAGTGAAAAAATGTTTTCACCAAGGAGAGCGACAGCGACGGCAGCTAGCTTGGCTTGTTGCATTTACCAACACATACGAAGCTGAACCACTCGCCCGAAACATTCATCGTTTGTTGATGCTATTATTATGCACACCGTCGTGTTTGTTTTTGTCTTTGCTTTTTGGTGGCTTCAACTAATCGGTTCTGTGTTTTCACCGGGGTGCTCTACAGTGACAAATCGTCGCACGCCGGAGCTATTGAACTTAGGTGTGTGTGGCTTTCGAAACCGGGGTGCGAATAATGTGTGGAGAGGATCGAAAAATCTCACCCGGGTGATTTGCAACTATCGCACGGGGGTGTTTTTTTCTCCGTTCTCCGTTTTTCTCGGTAGAGAATGGCATCTCTGTGGACGACCCCTTTTGCCGACCCCTGATGTAAAAATCAATACCTGGAATCCATTCCTCATCTCTCAAAACCTCTATGTTCAAATTTTTGTCACAATCCTACGAAAAATAACGTCAATATCGCGAAAACTATATTTGTCTTGTATGGACGACCCCCTTTAGAAGGGTTATCCAAAAATCTGAAAACATTTTTCATCATTCCTGGTCCTAATGAGTATCCATGCCAAATTTCAGCTCTCTAGCTCTTAAGATGGCTGAGCCTATAGAGGACAAACAAACAAACAAACAAACAAACCCACAGAAATTGCTTTTTATATAAATAGATGTGGTGAGCATTATTATTTTTTAAATATATCAGTCTAATTCAAAATATTCGTCTGTTTGAACCAATTTTATTGGAAAAAAATTCTTGAAAATTTGCGAAAACAAGGAGCGCAAAATTTTTACGTAATGTCCGAAGCACGGATTACTTTGATCTCGAGTGTGCAGGTACGTTTCCTATGTTCTCAAATTTCTTTCAAATTAATTTGAAATCGGCAAGAATATACCCCGAATATAATATATGGCTTAACAATATTCTCGTGTTTCCGAAATAGTTGGAGTTTTTCTAGTGTTGTTTTAAATCAACATTAGGCAGAGCTGAGAAAATTTTGTTGGCCGCCATTTTGCTATTGCCAGATCCAATCGGAAACAGAAAGCAGTCAAAATTCCCGAAGTCTGTAAAAAAGTCTAACATCGCCAATCAGAATTTGCTTTTCAATTTTTTTTTTAAATTTTATCGATTCTATTAAAGTCATGTTATTTTGTACAAGCTCATTAAAGTGATCCAAAAGTAGTGCTATCTTTTCGTAATCCAAACCTTGGGGGCTAAAATAGTTCCTTGGCCTGTCAGAAGGCTCCATGCCAAATGTTTTGGCTTTAATTGTTATGCGCATGCATGATCAACCAATTTAGTTTTCAAGGCGTAATTTCACACATTTCATTCTACCTACCTAAGGGTCCAGCGCCGGTTGACCGGCGCATAGGGCTGAGATAAAAGATCACACACATTTCATTCGAAAAACATAAAATGGTACGAGCGTGTGTGTGTTCGATTTTAAACATCCTTGAAATTTTACGCTCCTCTCCTTCTGAACAACCCTACTTTTTTTCATCTTTTCGTATACAGAAATATCTTTTGGAATCCTTTTTTCAGCCGATTTGGTAAGTTAACGCTAGCATTTGAGTAAACTAGCTTCTCGGCTACTCTGGGTACAAACACTCTACAATATAAACTTCATTGGAGCCTATGACCTTTGATTTAACCCAGAATCTAGATGAAACTTTTTTTTTTCAAGATTGGAGACATACTCAGATCATGGCAATACTTATGAATGAAGCCTGAACCATCCTGATTATAAATATATCTCTTGTCTTGAAGATTCAAGGCCGGAACTCTTCAGCCGGAATAAGGCCGGATTCAAGGCCGATACGCTACTTTTAAAACTTGAGATCCACTCAACGCAGCAGACTATGATCGTTGCCTTGACTTTGACGACCCTCTTCCGGTTTTGCTCGACGACCATTTTCGGGTTCTCTCAACCTCTGTTAAATTCCCCTGGCTATCGTGCGCTCCGCCTTTTTTCGAGACCACTGCTAGAGACCAATGACCTCTCCTCTTAAGACTTAAGGAGTTGGCTCCATTTGGTTTGGGGCTCGAGTCCCTTTCCTCTTTGCCCGTCCGTGTGCCGGTCGAGAGCAGCTTATCATGGACACGCGCGTGTCACAGTACACGTCCGGGGCTTTACGAAACAACTTGGATGATTCCCGGCGAAGACTTCATTCTTCACCGACTCGAGTGACTCACCCGCCGACGACGTGAAATCACTCTATCCGAGAATATTCTTATATTCTATATATTCTATATAGATTCCCTCGTATCCTACACAACGTTTGCGACGTGCCTACCAGTTCGACATACGCAGAAGGTAGTCTTATTTTTGTATGCTTTACTGCTAGGATCGGACGCACACTACTCCAAAGCCCCCCACCGAAAGGACATTCTACTCCGACCGTGATCCGGTCTTCCCCCTTCCTTTTGCTGGGAACTTTGGGGCTGACAACCCTAGGCTTTTTGTCTGTCGTTTGCCGATCGAGAGCAGCTTATCCTACACTCACAACTGTCACAGCACACGTACGAGTCTTCTTTGCTTGCGACTCAGATGAATCCTGACGGTGATGTCATCCTCCGACGGCAACGTGAGACCACTCTACCCGAGAATATTCCGCGGCGTCGACGACTATTCCCCTCCTGCGAGTTCGACTGTGGAGAAGGTCATGTAATAACGGTGGAGATATCCTAAACACGCACGTGACGTACCAAGCAACTCGGCATACGCAGAAGATAAAGTCCTATCTTTGTATGCTTTACTGCTAGCTTCAGACGCACTCTACTCAGATGCTCTCCGTTGAAAGAGTCACCCTAAACCGGTCGCGGTTTGGTACTGGTTCCAACTCCTTTGCAGGGCAATTATAATCCGGGTGAACCAATCGTTGACCACGCGCCAAGTATTGGGATCCTCACACATCCTCCACACGATGTTGTCGGCAGTCGTGTCGGGTCCACAGGCGGCAAGCAGTTTAATGCGTACCCCTTTGAACCTTGGACAGTTGAACACCACATGCTCTGGTGTCTCGACTGTGTCACCGCAGGTTGGGCAGAATGGCGAGGGCACATGTCCAAACCGATGATGGTATTGCATGAAACATCTGGGACCAGTCATGAACAGCGTCATGCAGAAATCTACCTCACCATGTTTCCGATCCATCCAAAATCCGATGTTAGGGATCAAGCGATGGGTCCACCAGCAGTATTCCGAGCTGTCCCACTGGTGCTGCCAGTTGGGCATCGAGGTTTTTCTTGCATGTTTCCACACATCAGGCATGTGCCTGTGCTCGTAGCAGAAGATATCTTCCTCTAACAAAGACGGAGATGGGCATGACCCCCGCCACAACATCAGCAGCTACCGAGGACACTGTTCGGTATGCGCTGATAACTCCATACCGCAAAATGGGCGAGGTCACGCTCGTCAGGAAGCTCCTTCTGCTGCAGCGAATCGCTAAGTTGTTCGACATGGCCCGCGAGAGGGCTGCGGTCGCCATTTCCGCTCTTTTGCAGGCGTTGTCCAAATGGGCCGTAAAACTCAGCCGGTCGTCGATCATCAACCTCAAGTATTTGATTGCACGCTTTTATTCGATTGCACACTAGACTGAGTCGATTTGGGGTGCTGCAATCGTCCGTGATTGTACTGAAATCGGTCTCGGTCTTGTGGTGAGCCAGACGCAGGCTCTTGGACAATGTTCCACAATATCGGGGCAAGTATCGATCCTTGTGGAACCCCTAGCCAGACACTCACTGTTTCCAGGCATGAACGAAGGCTGCACCAGCCTGATTATAAACATGTCTCTTGTCTAGAAGATTTAAGGCCAGAAGTCTACTCTAAAGATTTGAGACCTGTTGACAAGGAGCAGTTTGGGCAGTGGAAAGGAGAGAGATCTTTGATAGTTCATGGTAGAAACGGGAATGTCTTTATTTCCAATATGCGTTTTCTTTTATTCCTGCAAACACCTTGGCGCACATATCCAACTGGGTGTGTTGTATTAGGGTGTCCCAAAATTGCATAACTTCTGGGAATCTGGGGGCTCAACCTCGAAATGGTAGATTAGGATGTGCAGAACAAACTTTTGTATGGGGCCGACTAAAAAAAATCATGTTTAGAGGTTCCGCAAGTTAAAAACTACACGTCAAAAATAAAACATGAATCAAATTTGTATCAAAATGTAAAACAAGCAAGTTAATTCCAAGAAAAAACATTTTTTGGTCAAAAAATTTTGTTTTCAACTGACCAAAATGTGTACCAAGCATAAAATATTTTGGATACCAATGTCATCAAAAGATGCGTATTTTTGTACACTTAATTTTTGCTGAAAAAAACATGTTGTTTGTATCATTGTGTGAAGAGCTATTCACGGTTAAATCCTTAATAAAAATCACAATTAAGAATATTTTTTATTTAGTTTATTAAATTTGTCTTAATGAATACCTACTTTAAAATCAAAATGCTTGCAAAAAAAGGCTTTGATGGTTTAAGGGAGTCATCAGAAGGCCATATGCCAAATTTGAGCGGAATCGGACAACAGGAAGGGGTTGCACTGAATCTCAAGTGTGAAAGGGATCTTGAGACATAGTGTTCTAAAGAAGCCTAAAAACTTGGTTTTTCATCATACATTTTTTTCTCTACCTATCGATTACTTGTATATGTAGATGTTATTAAAATTTCAATTAAGACAAAAATTTCACCTGAAGACTGCAACTCGATTGGACTTGAAACAAAAAAGTTATGGCTGTTCAAAGATTGTATTTTTGTGGCAAATTGTAGTTTAACACACAATGAGTACATTTTACTCATTGCGTTTTACAGGACAATTTATAATCAAAATACAATCTTTGAACAGCCATAACTTTTTTGTTTTAAGTCCAATCGAGTTGCAGTCTTCAGGTAAAATGTTAGTCTTAATTGAAATTTTAATAAAATTTACATAACCAAGCAATCGATTGGTAGAGAAAAAAATGAATGATGAAGAACCAGTTTTTTATGCTTCTTTAGAACACTATGTCTCAAGATCCCTTTCACACTTGAGATTCAGTGCATCCCCTTTCTGTTGTCCGATTCCGCTCAAATTTAGCATATGGCCTTCTGATGACTCCCTTAAACCACCAAAGTCTTTTTTTGCAAGTATTTTGATTTTAAAGTAGGTATTTATTAAGACAAATTTGATAAATTAAATAAAAAATATCCTAAATTATGATTTTGATTGAGGATTAAACCGTGAATAGCTCTTCACTTAATGATTCAAACAACATGTTTTTTTCAGCAAAGTTTAAGTGTACAAAAATCCGCATCTTTTAATGGCATTAATATTAAAAATATTTTACGCTTGGTACACATTTTGGTCAGTTGAATACCAAATTTTTGAACCAAAAATTTTTTTTTTCTTGGAATCAGCTTGCTTGTTTTACATTTTGAAACAATTTTGATTCATTTTTTATTTTTGACGTGTAGTATTTAACTGAAACAAAATTAAAAAAATATAAAATATATATATTTTATGTAAGTTTTTGGATCCAGAATTTATTTAAAATCAAATCTTTTGAAAGTGGACTTTTTTCAAAGATCGCGCTTGCGGAACCTCTAAACATGATTTTTTTTAGTCGGTCCCATACAAAAGTTTGTTCTGCACATACTAATCTACCATTTGGAGGTTGAGCCCCCAGATTCCCAGAAGTTATGCAATTTTGGGACACCCTAGTGTTGTATTCATACGCCAAGTTCGGCGAATGCCCACACTCTTTCTTAAAACACGCTGTTCGCCGCCATTACTGTATCAGACCCCAGACCACGACGACGGCCACGGTCGCCTTGAATTCGACGAATTTCTTCCAGTTTTGCTCGACGACAACCTCTCTTCAGTTCGCTCGAAGACAACCTTCCGTCTGGTCCGATGCCCTTCATGACTAGAGGCGCTTTCCAGCGACTCGAAGCTCTGCACCTCGACGCTCCTCCTGAGGCCTGACGTCTTCTTACGGCTCCAGGTCGACGACCTCCATTTGACTCCGGTCTGACCTTCCATGGCACTGACTTGACGACATTCCGTGGTTTCCGGTTCGTAAGTCCTCCAAAGGCTCCCTGTCCGACGACCACCTCCTGGTTAAAAGTTGACGACCTTCCATGGTACCGGCCTGTCAATTTTGCATGGCTTTCGGCACGACCTCCATGCGTGATTCAAATCCGCTTAAAATGGCTCTAAACTAACGGCCTTCCAAAGCAGCTATCCGACGACCTTTAGTGTCTCCTGGCTTGCCGACCTTCCTGACTTCCCGGTCCGACGATCTACCATTAGTCCCCTCCTCACATTTTCAATCGTCTCGGTTAAGACCCTACTCCGAGACTCCACGTAGGTAAAGTTATCGGCATCCACTACTCAGGATGACATTTGTACTTTGTTACAACTTTGACGTTGGGCGCACTGTTTTCAACGAATCGTCCTCGAATTTCAGTTGCTGAAAAAAAAAAACAGGAGGAAGTCGATCCGACCACAAGAGAAAAGAATTGTGTGCGTTTTGAACCTACGGATTATTGTGTCCATTGTGTGCTTAACGAGCGCCGCTGATCCTGGACTCACGCCTGTCACAGCACAGCTTTGGACGCTTTACGCTATGACTCGGTTGTTTTTGGACGATAACGACGAGTGTCGAGAGCCTCTGTTTTTCGAAGGTTTTATCAGCACCTCTTCCACCAAGATCCTTCTGGATTCCTCAAGATCCATAGCTTCCCCAGGCCTCCAAGGCACTAATACTATTCCGACAAAACTAGGAACTAGTACTACTTCCACACGACCCAGCGGTGGGTTATCCAGCACGAGTTCGGATCGGTGCTCTACTCAGATGCCACTGACGATGAAGCCATCCTACACCGTCCGCGGTCCGTTGTAGAATCCAACTCCTTTGCAGGGCAATCATAATTCGGTATACTCTGATAATCTACGAGTTCTCAGCCTCTCAAAGCACTTCTGTAGGCTATACTGCTTTTGGAATTTAGACTGCTTAAGCATGTGAAAAAGCAAACGTAGGCCAGGAAGAATGTTGGAGGCTAGCTAAACTCAAACCACAGAGAGGTATCGCAGCTCATGTAGGAATCAAACGGAAGTCTAGTCGACACCTAAAAGACCGTCATCCGAGAGGTTAGTCTTAGCCGCAATCGACGTCAAGAAGATGATGATTGATTGCGGTACAAATGTTTGATTGCAAAGATCAATGACAACTTCCAGTCGATCGGAGAGGTAAAAAACATGCGGAATGAACTTACTCACGCACTAACGGGATGAATATAGCGCGAAAGAAGAGACTAAAGAGCTGTTTAACTGAGAAGCCACCAGCGGTTATGGGAAGCACGGAATGTCATCAATGATTGATGCTGTCTTCACGAAATCATCATTGAAGACTTCTGTAAACTGCAGAATGTGGGACAGTCATACGCACAGCGATCACTAGGCAATACCGTAAGGCGCGGAATTCTGTGGTAGCAAGGCTGTGGGATGAACTGTTTGGTTTTCAAAGAGGTTGCTCTACAGCAAACGTATGAATAGTTACAGGCAGCGTTGCCAGATTGCAAACTGCTCATATCCTTAGAATAGAAGAAAAACGAGAAATGTACTTATTTTCGCTTAATGAAATTTGATGACCGTCGTCAGTTACTATAATTGTTTATCCATATAATTCCCTAGTAATTTTTGATAATCCTTAAAATCTGCTTCATTTAATATTGGAACACAAACAATTGCGTGTAGTTCAGTCATTTATTAACGAATTCATAATTTGTTTTTCATACAAATGTAGCATTTTCTTTACTCTTTCATAAAAAAAAATTAAAAATATTATTCATTGCTGTTTCGAAGAAATTCTCGTACTTTTCCCGTAATACGGCATATTAGGCGGCGCACACCCTTTTCGTCCACCGTTTTGGCGATTTGATTCCACCAGTTCTTCATTTGAGTCATGTTCCTAACCAGTTTTCCCTTTGCCTTAAGCCTCCGCTTCGTGATTGCCCAGTATTTCTCTATCGGCCAGAAGTGGGGGCAGTTTGGGGGGTTGAGGTCCTTCGGTATTACGCTGACCCCGTTCGTTGCGTACCATTCCATAACCGTTTTGCTGTAATGGCAGCTTGCGAGGTCCGGCCAAAACATTACTGGACGGTCGTGGGCACGAATAAACGGCAGAATCCGTTTCTGTAGGCACTTTTTTTTGTAGACTTCTGATGTCATTGTCTTGTCAGTGAGAAAGACTTTGGTTTTCTGTCCACAACTGCATATCCCCTGCCAAATCATGTACTTGCGGGCGAATTTATCCGCAAACACGAACTTAAATTTTGCAGGTACATCCCCCGAGCCGTCGCCAAATAAAATTTTTGACCTGGGATTTGCCCAAAGTCCGCCTTCACGTAGGTCTCATCGTCCATCAGAATACATCCGTCGAACTTGGTCAGCACTTGGTCGTACAGCTTTCGAGCACGGATTCTGGCCACATTGTTCTGCTTCAGCGTCCGATTTGGCTGTTTGCTGGCTCGGAATGACCTTATTTCTTCCCGGAGACGAATTCGTCGCACCGTACTGTGAGCGGCCTGGAACTTATTGGCGAAATCGCGGTCTGAAAGATTGGGATTCCTCTTGACGGCTTGATGACTTTCCCACGCAGTTTCCGGTCGACAGTTCCACTCCGACGCTTCGAATGCGGTTTCCGAGCCGTCGTCAATGTTTCCTTGTACTGCTTGATAACACGCCATACGGTATTTCTGGGCATTTTAAGCTGTTTAGCTAGCTTCGACGCCGACAACAATGGATTTTCAAGAAAACTGTGCACAATTTGATCTCTCCGTTTGACTTCCATGGCGGTTGTTTACAAAATGCTATCGTTTGGTGGTATGACATAAATACATGGTGAAAGGTAATGAATTTCCCGACACGTGGGTGAAAAAAGTTTCCAAATCCGTCCACTAGGAGCGCCACAATGAGCAAAAGAATTTGTTCCAATATTAAATGAAGCAGACTTTAGAAAATCTGAAGAGAATGCTGAAAACCCGTAGAATTCGAGCATCGATCCGTAGATCCGTAGATGTGCACAAAATCCGTAGATCTGGTAACGCAAGTTACAGGTTGTATAAAAAGAAGCCAACAGTTTTTCGTCACTGTCCTATTGTCACGATAAGAATACCTTTAACAACACAAGATGGGAAGTCATTCTTGAAGTGCTTTTCAGGAGATCTGTCCTCAATACCTTATGTATGATAGTTTTAAACTTTGTTCAAAATCAAGTTCTGACCTACGCAACCAAATCCTAGCTACGATCTTCTTGCATAACAGCAGGTGTTCTATAGGGTACACCTGTTTTATGGAACGTAATATGTATATGACGAGGTCTGGGTTAAATCGGAGTCACGATCTGTTGAACGTAGAGAGTTACATTTTTTTTGTTCCATCAAAGATCACTTTTTCCAGTCGTAACGTAATAAGTCAATGGGTCTTCCTGGTAGCTTTGTAGTCAACAGTTATCATTGAGTCAAAGAATATGAAATTTTTATCTCATCGACCATTGGGTCCTTTTTTGTTTTGCTACTCATTAGCGTTACTTAACCTCCTTTTTTTTTTTTTCAAATTCGTTGATTACGCAAAACATTCGTATGTTCAAGATCTGAACATATACATATTATTCCTCCAAAGTTCAAAGATTCACAATAACCTCCTTAGCGTGATCAGAAAGCGTTAAAATACCTCTTGTTAGCTTTATATAGTTACATACATCCCTCTCCCAGAACCCGAGACAGGATGTATAAACGTGGCGCTCCCAAGCCACGCGCAACCACGCGGTGATCATAATTGCATCGTAAGCAAATATGATCACTTAAATACCGATAGCGAAGGCATGCTCACTCTCTTTGGTTCCCGACCCGGCAGCAGTAAGTGGTTCAGCAGCAGGAAGTGCAGTTAGCAGTTAGTTTAGTGGTAGTGATTAGTGAATAAGTAAGAGGAATGTGAAAATAAAACTTTTTTAAAAACATCCTCGGAGACTCGGTCTCATAATTGGCGCAGCCGACGGAAGCAGCTTTCGTGAATTCTGATGATAAAAAAGTGGATAAAAGTCGATTAATAACCGACTTAAAAAAGTGATCTCGCGAATAAAGCATCGGAACAACGCGGATGACCTGTCATCGTTTCGAGTTGAGGATCCCCCCGTCAGGACCACTACAGCAACCTACCGTCACGACAGCAAACCGAGGTAAGTGATATTTTTTTTTATTACTTTTCACCTCAAATCAAAAAGATTAGTGTTTATCTTAGTGAAATTTGGTACTACCAGATAGGCCTCTTTTCACTCGAGTACTACCAGATAGGCTCGAAAACTAAGCTAATCGCTAATCTTTTTGCGTCCGGAAACTGCACTACCAGATAGACAGCTTTCGCGACAGGGAGTGAGGCGACACATTCTGTGTGCTCCCAGTTAAAACAAAGTGCTAGCGTTTTATTTTTTCCCAGAGTACTACCAGATAGGCCCTGAAATTAAGAAAATTGCTAAAATTTTGTTGGTATTGATCTGTACTACCAGATAGGCAGATCTCTACAAAAAGTTAAAATAAACCACATAGTCACCATTTGAAACGCGCATAAGGCGGACTAAGTAAAAAGCTCGCGCTGCTAGTTCACGCCAAGTGTTTATAAAAGGAGACTGAAATAAGATTCCCTCTGCTCGTTCATACTGACTGAGCAAACTAAAGGGGTTACATCGAGTAAATTAATGCCAAAAGAAAAAAAGCTAAGCGCTTTGAAAAAGGCAAGACAATTATTCAGTTCGGAAATTATCTTTAGTGATATTTCGGATTCAGAAATTTCGGAAGAATCTGCTGAATTTTCACACGTTCCTATTGAAAATCCCCCCGATTTAGGAGCACTGAAATTAGAACAAACAAAAATGGAAGACCTCGTGGCGCAAATCACGCACCTAACCACTATGGTCAGCCAAATTCATTCAACCCAAGACCAACAACAGTTGGCAATAAACGCACTAGCAAACAATAATCCAAATTCAGTTAATGAACCAACAGGGAGATTAGAAAATTTATTTGCTATACCAGACCCCATAAAATCAATTCCTAAATACGACGGAAACAGGAAGCAACTTCCAGCTTGGCTGGATAACGCTGAGAGAACACTTAACGTTTTCAAACCGCTGGTCACAACATGCCAGTATGAAATTTATGTTACAGCCGTCATAAATAAAATCGAAGGGAAAGCACGGGACATCATTTGTCTGGCGGGCAACCCGCGAACCTTCGAAGAAACAAGCGAAGTCCTCAGGAACGCATTAGGCGACAAGCAGGAGCTGACCTTTTACAAAAGCCAACTATGGCAAACGAAAATGAAGGATAACATGTCCCTTCATAAATATTATCAAATAATTACCGAAATTGGGCAAAATATAAAAAGTTTAGCCAAACAAAAAATTAAATACAAACAAAATTGGGATGCGATAAGCGCATTCATTGACGAAGACATCCTCGCCGCATTCATTTCTGGCCTTAAAGAACCCTATTTTGGGTATGTGCAGGCCGCAAAACCGGAGAACATCGAGGAAGCTTATGCTTTCGTCTGCAAATTTAAAAGCAGAGAAAGTATTGCACAACAACCCCCATTCCAAAAGAAAAATTTCAAATATCCAGTGAATGACACCAATGATAAGAAAAAATCTAATGAACAGAAAAATACCTACAATAATCCCCAACCAATGGAGATAGGCTCGGTTAAAAGCAGGTTAACGCTGAACCGAACCATAAATAATAACGGAATTAAAAACGAAGAAATAGATGATGAAATAGACGATTTAGACCTAAATTTTTGCTTCGTCCAGACAACAAACTTTAATAACACAAATTCTCCAATTTCAGAAGTCTCCCAAGATACATTTTCAGAAAATTGGTCGAGTCAAGGAGAGGCATCAACCAGCAACCCACCAGAAGAGGAACACAATCAAACCGATGATGGCCAACCAGAAGAAAATCCATCACAATCTAACAATGTTCTTCCTGCAGCAACGAATAACATTTTAGACGACAATGACGAAGATGACGATGACACTGAAACGATTCATTCAGCGCAAACTTCCGACGATCACTTTATTCATTTCACAGAAAGACCAATAAACTTTTATAGAAACCAAATCATATTTAAAAAAGCAAGCTTTACGAGCGACTTAATTTTCAACCCCTTTCCAAAATTTCGAAGAGTGACTATAGCTAGAAAAGAATTTAATCACGACATAATACGTGACTGTATAAAGAAATTTCATGATTACAAGCAAACGGCTATATTAGCACCAGAAAATATTACCCAACTTATCCAAGATGTATACAAGGAACACTTTAATGAACACGGACACTTTGTAATGACTCAAAACTTGGTAGAAGACGTTAACTCGGACGCCCGCCAAGACGCCATTGTGAGCAAAGAACATGACAGAGCCCACAGAGGAGTCACAGAAGTAGAAAGTCAAATTAGAAGAAGTTATTTTTGGCCCAAAATGATTGAAAAAATTAAAATGGTTACAAAAATGTGTAAGATTTGCAATATGCATAAATATGAACGTAAACCTTACAACATAAAAATTTCATCAAGACCCACGACAGACAGACCTTTTGAAAGAGTTCACATGGATATTTTCCAAATTAACAAACAAAATTTTTTGTCTTTAGTTGACGCATTTTCAAAGCATGCGCAATTGATCCCTATGGATACTAAAAATTTAACAGACGTCAAAAATGCTTTAGCACAATATTTTATGACTTTCGGAACCCCAAGACAAATCATAACTGATCACGAAACTACATTTTGTTCAATTCACTTGAAAAACTATCTCGACAATTTAAACGTTGACCTCAAATATGCATCGTGTTCAGAATCGAATGGACAAGTAGAAAAAACACATTCGACAATGATCGAGATCATAAACACTAATAAACACAAACACCAACACTTGAACATAACATCAATGGTTCTATTAGCTACAGCACTTTACAACAATTCAATACATTCAGCGACACAATACTCGCCTAACGAGGTCATTTTTAGACAAAATAATATTCAAAACCCTCAACAAATTAACGAAGAATCTACTCAAATTTTCAACAAAATAAAAATTAATTTAGAAAAAGCTAAAAACAAACAAGATAAACAGAATAAGAACAGAATTGAACCACCAATCATAGAGGAAGGCAAAGAAGTATTCGTCATTCCTTACATAAGGAAAAAATTAGATCCAAGGGCAAAACCGACAAACGCTCAAGAAATTACAGATAAAACGTTCAAAAATAATAGGCGCGTTAAAAGGCACAAGAAAAACATAAAAAGACTTACATGACATGAAAATCATGTTTTCTAGATTATAAAAGATTAGCCAACCTTTTCTAATATCTTTTATTTTTCCGATGAAATCACTTGCGATCCTACTATTTGTCTCTTCAATCACCGGGTCAACAAAATGTAACTATTTAGGAATTAGAAACCTATCAAACGACCCGATGCTTTTGTTAAAAACCGGAAACTGTAAAATCCAATCAGGGATTGTCAAAATTATACATCCGATTAACATAACCAATTTGGAATCAAACGTATACAATTTTGTAAAAATATCAAGGAAACTAGATACAAACCATCCGATAACAAGTTTAGTTATTCAGAAAAGCAGACAGCTAGTAAATAACTTACACCTGTTGAAACCACTGAAACCAAGAAGAAGCAAACGATGGGACCAGATTGGAACCGCCTGGAAATGGATAGCCGGAACCCCGGATGCACACGATTTGGACATCATCAACAAAACTATGAACGAACTCATAGAACAGAACAACCAGCAAGTCAGGATCAATTCTCTCATTGATTCCCGAATTTCGGAAATAACAGGGACGATCAACAAGCTATTGGAACATGAATCCATGGAAAACAAATTAATAATGGAAGAAATGGATGCAGTAACCCTTCTCCTATACATGGACACGACGAATCAGATTCTAGAGCAACTAGAAAACACAATCCTGAAGACAAAAATTGAACTGCCAAACAGTAAGCTACTATCTCTCCAAGAAATCCTCTCAATCGAAGCAATTCTCAACGAACAAGGTATCGATCAATTTCCTGAGGAAGCTCTAAATTATGCTAAGCCAAAAATAGCATCAAAACACGATACAATGCTATACATACTCGAAGTCCCTAAAATCAAAGGAGACTGTGAAATAATCCAACTCATCCCATTAACAGTCAACAATCATGTGATTACTAACATTCCAAATCACATAGTGAAATACAAAGAACAACTATTTCAAACTGAATACCCAGAAAAATTGATTCAACGCGATGTCTTTCTTAATCCCCTGAAAGATAGCTGTACTAATTCAATTATATTTGGAATAGAAGGACAATGCAAATCTGTTTTAGAAGATACCACAAGAATTTCATTAGTCGACAATAACAAGATTCTGATCAATAACGCAAGAGGCTCCAGATTAGAAACAGATTGTGGGCCACATAATCGTGAGTTGCATGGCAATTTCATGCTTACAATTTCTAACTGTAGCATTACCATAGATGGGCAGAAATTTTCTTCAGAAGAACGTGTTAGTAATACCGAAGAAATACAAGGAGCCTTTCCAAATCTTACGATGAAGTGGAATACTATTCAGGATCACAACATCTCATTAATCCACAACGAGACGATCCAGAATAGACTGAAGTTAGACTTGATCAAACTTGAACACTCTGGATTCCGAAAATTTTCGCTTACAGCTTTCGGTGGAATATCCACTAGCATAATCATTTTGATAACTCTAACCTTTCTTTGTATCTTTAAGAAAAGAGTAACTATCAAAATAAGGAATAAACCACGGGAAGCAGCAGAAACCAAGAAATCAACAGACGGCTAAGTGTCGAGGACGACACTTTTTCACCCCCCGGAGGAGTTACATACATCCCTCTCCCAGAACCCGAGACAGGATGTATAAACGTGGCGCTCCCAAGCCACGCGCAACCACGCGGTGATCATAATTGCATCGTAAGCAAATATGATCACTTAAATACCGATAGCGAAGGCATGCTCACTCTCTTTGGTTCCCGACCCGGCAGCAGTAAGTGGTTCAGCAGCAGGAAGTGCAGTTAGCAGTTAGTTTAGTGGTAGTGATTAGTGAATAAGTAAGAGGAATGTGAAAATAAAACTTTTTTAAAAACATCCTCGGAGACTCGGTCTCATAATTATATGTTTATAATGGTATGAGTTTTAATCGTTCAGTTCAATCGTTCCCTATATTTTACGAGATATTACCAACAGCTAGTTAAGTTTAACGATTGCAGTTAGAAAATGGTAGGTACTTGTTGCAAGAGATCAAAAACCACTAGCATCAATCACCGCATGTAACCGGTCTCGAGATCAAAAGATAACTTCAGCAGCAAATTGTTTCAAATGATCAGACGATCGCCACTAACCCATTAAAGGCTACCGAAAGGCGCCAAAATCAGCTTCCGGCAACGGCAGATCGTTGCAGTTTAATGCCAGAGTTTTTCAACAAGTTTCACAAGTCGCTACGTGTACGGAAAATGGACACCTTAATCAAATTATCACACAGCTTCTGACAAGTACACAGTAAATGTGACGTGCCAGGTGTGAAACTTCGTCACTTACAATTGCACGGGTAAAGGGCTAGCTCATTTTGGGCGTCAGCCCCTTACAGGTTCAAGTTGAAGACCTCGAATCGACCCGAGTTGGCTTAAGTGCTATTATGGCCGTATTTACCCGGATAATAACGATCATTATGACGGAATAAATTAACTATAACATACGGCGCCATTTTGAACTGGGTGGTTTGGCTGCAGGGCTCATTTTTGAAGGAGTTGAGCACGAATTTGGTTTAGCTGCCAACTTTTTAAGGCATCTACTTTCAAGATTGAACCTGACTAGAGGAATCGTGCCAAACCGAAGAAAAGTGGCCATTATTAGTGCAGACAGGCATAAAGTTTTTTTTCACCACCAAGAGAACCGTTTTCTTGAACAGGTTTGCTGCTCCTTAAAGATCGCTGCTAGACGATCAATTTAGCCACGGGGTGCGTTATGAAAAATTTTCTCCTTCATTCGGTGAATATTTAGAGACTAGCAAAACACTATGGCACACAATAAAATAAACATCGGGCGCAGGACTGTTTTGCAGCTTTTGGGTTTGTTTTCAGAGCACACCGAAAACAGGAAAGCCGTAATTGAAAATATATGACCACCCTGAGGTGATAGATTTGGTTCGAAATGATTCGAACGAGTGTTTTCCGCTTGGCGGTTGGGATTCGAAGCATGATGAATTTTTTTTTTATTCTATTATACATATATCGGGTTTAAGGGTCAGTTTTTTGGTTCATATTTACCAGCTTGATGGAACAGAGTACAGATGGAACATTTAAGACACTTACCTGTAAAAATAAGGAAAAACATCGTTAGTATAAAAAGCAACTATTTCACGAAAGAGAGAATTTAAACAAAGCTTAATATTTCATTTGTCATGTTTTCAGCTGTTTATTGAAAGATCGTAAGAGGTAATATTAATGTAGGTAATAAATTTTTATACTTATTTTTCTATTTCTAATTTTAGAGTAGATATAGAATTTAATTTGTTAAATGTCTTTAACTCTCTTTAATAAAAATTTGAAGCTGCGATAATGATATTTGTATTGTTTTTTCTTCGACTTCGAATAACTTGGAAATAAATGACTGTAGCTGAATCTTGTCATATTTGAGTCACGTTACAAGCTTTTCAAAACTATAAATTTTGTAGAAATCTGTTAAGAAACAAAACAGTTTTAGCGGAAAAGGTGTTAAGGATAAAGCTCAATATTTTTTGAATATTTTTAGTTTTTCCCTTTTCCGAAACTTAGCAGTAGAATTTTTGTTTTGTATTATGTTTCTGCGGTTAGTTTTTATCTTTAGAAAAAAAAAATCGAACATTTAAGATTACTTTCAATTTTGATCAAAACTCTGGAAAACCTGAAACGACAAATATGAAGTTTGAGTTGCAGATCTTTAGATAATGATTCTAAAAAGGGATTTGATATGATCTTGAGATAAAATTTTAAAAACATAATTACCTTTATTAAAATTTCTTACTTAAAACAGTTTCAGAAAAAACCCTACTGCCGAAAAAACGATCTTGATAATAATCGTCTAGTAAAAAATACATAAACCAGAATAAATAATTAAATTAAAACTGTATGACAGTATAAAGTTCTTGCAAAAGGATTTGAGCTTGTTTAGATGTTAAAAAGCTATCTTAAACTAACTTTGTGAATTCTAAATTAAGGTATAAATCGATGAAAATCATTGTTATGTAATTAACGTTATATTACTTTTTAGGTTATTCTAATTTAGCTCTCTTTAAAAATTATTTAATAATCAGAATTTATTAAAAATCAAATTTAAATTCAAGCATAATGACACAATGTTTACTTTATTACAAACTTTTGTTTAAAAATTATTTTCATAATCTGATATTTTTAAATCTTAATCAGAAAGACCTTGAAATAAATTGATGAACATATTTCCTAAAATTCACTCGGTACATGGCAACCCAGATGAATATTTAAAAAAAGTTTGTTAGAATAAGATGTCTTATTTGGAAAACTGTATTAAATAGGCGATGGGAGCAGTGCCGAATTTTGGTAAAAGTTTTTCACTAGTGCAAGTAGGATGCGGCCAGATCCCTGCAACGATACAAGATTTGTCTATGTATCGTGTGACCAGCATCTTTTAAATAAGTGCTGGTGAATCTCGTTTTTAAGCTTTTTTTTCCTCAGATTTATTCTTTTTTTTTTTTTGCCTTGAGAGCATAGGAGATGAAAGCTTAAATCTGAAGAAAAAGCTTAAATCTGAGAGACGTGCTCCACACAGATTATACACTGCCGGCCAAAACTTTGGGATCACCCACTAAAAAACATGCAGATTTTGATCGTTCATATCTCAGCCGTCTTAGGACATATTGCAAATTTTCTGATCTCATTTGAAAGATAATGAGCAATAACTATTTCGGATGTATTTTGCCCAAATATAATGTTTTAGTTTTTAACTTAAAACTTAACCTAAAGTTATAACATTTTCAAAAAATCGCACTCAATATTCATAGCCGATCATCTCGGGATAGGGTGAACCAAATCTCAAAATTTGAGTGGCATTAGAATCCCTATTCTTTACTTCTCAAAACACAATCAAAAAATTTTGTGAAAAAATTCAAGAATGTACTTTTAATTAATAAAATAGACACTTGAGTTATCGTCCAAAAGTTTGGGATCACCCCTTTGTATGGTGAGTTTGGGATCATTTTTAGAAAAACATGCAAATTTGTCTTATTCATATCTTTCTCATCTAATATCGTATTGCAGATCTGAAGGGTTCATTTGGAAGCTAAGGAATTGTTGTTTTTTAATGAATTCATTCAAAAATTATATTTTAAGGTGAGAACTATAAAAAATTCAGAATTATAACTGGGAACTTTCAAAAAAAAAAAACAATTAATTTCAGGTGATTTTTTTATGATTATCACTTCAAAATATAATTAATGAAAAAACAACAGTTTCTTAGCTTCCAAATGAACCCTTCAGATCTGCAATACGATGTTAGATGAGAAAGATACGAAGAAAATAAATTTGCATGTTTTTATAAGAATGATCCCAAACTCACCATACAAAGGGGTGATCCCAAACTTTTGGACGATAACTCAAGCGTCTATTTTATTAATTAAAAGTATATTCTTGAATTTTTTCACAAAATTTTTTGATTGTGTTTTGAGAAGTAAAGAACAGGGATTCTAATGCCACTGAAATTTTGAGATTTGGTCCACCCTATCCCGAGATGATCGGCTTTGAATATTGAGTGCGATTTTTTGAAAATGTTATAACTTTAGGTTAAGTTTTAAGTTCAAAACTAAAACATTATATTTGGGCAAAATACATCCGAAATAGCTATTGCCCATTATCTTTCAAATGAGATCAGAAGATTTGCAATATGTCCTAAGACGGCTGAGATATGAACGATCAAAATTTGCATGTTTTTTAGTGGGTGATCCCAAACTTTTGGCCGGCAGTGTATATCGTTGCAGGGATCTGGATGCGGCTAATATTTCACCCATCTTTCAAACAGATCTTACGGGTTTGGTATTAAGTAGACAAAGAATAACTTATTGTTTCTATCGCCCATAATCAGAGTCAGTTTAAAAAAAAATTGAAGTTCTCAGGATGAAAGTTATTTATGTCCAAAACTTTTGGTTTTATCCTTGAAGCCTCATATTTCTATTTTGAGAAGTGAGAAGACATCCAAAAGCTGTTCGATTCCCTGGTTTGTGGTATAATCGCTAAAGCATCAAGAATTATTTTTAACTGTGTATCGGTGCTGTATAATCAGTTCTTCATATTTAAGCAAGCCAAGTTGAAAGTTATCTAAACTAAACCAAAACTGTTTCAACCAATCGTAGCTTATATTCTAAACAAACTTAAAATTATTGAAATCACAAAAATGATCTTTTTTTTTTCAATTTAAACTCTTTGGATGCACAATTTTGTTTTCAAAAACACAAACTTAAATTTATTCATCTCAATAACGCGTGAATATTTTGAGTCATATGTACATATGAATGTTCCAAAAAATTGTACTGAAGACCTGAAAAATAAAATAGTATTGTTATTACTGAATTATTCGTGTGTGAGAAACAGAAGAAGATTTTAAAATATTTAAAATTTCGCTGAACGCTAGCTGAACATTTGTACCAATCTTTTCTTGGAAATAATACAACTTTTAATGTTACAAACTTTTTTTCTCAAACGGTAGATTTTCTTATCCCCATAGTAGCTTTGTTATTTTTTTTTTTAGAAACGGCTCAAACTTTAGAAAAAATAATGAGCATTGTAATATTCAATCAAATCATTGATTGTGTCTCAGAAAAAGCAAACAGAACCATACTTCAAAACTCGGATATCGTAATTTGGCGAACATGAATTTAAAAATTGAAGAATTGAAGACCGTATTCGTTATTTGTTATCAGATTTTAAAAATCTCTGGATCAAGCTTCTTATTTGAATTAAAAAAAAATTATCTCATAATAGTGAGACATTTTTTTATTAAAATCAAAGGATTTTGATTTAACGCCTCATAAAATTTATCAATTGTAAATATTTGTCGAAAGTTTGAAGGTTTGACTTTACCATTTTATCGTTTGCTTAACCCATATGAGACCCTCAGAACCAAATGGGTAAAAGTGCAAAAATGGTCAATTTTGAGTTTATAATTGTAATATATAACGACTTTTCATGTTTCAAACTATATTCGGTGACATTTTCAAATATATATTTTTCCGTCATACTTTTTCGATCGAACGAAAGTTACCACTTCCTGAAAAATGCATAAAAACGAGAAACAATCGTCGTCACTTTGCGTAAGCATGATTTACTTTATATTGTTGACTTATGTACGCATCATATGCTTCTTTTATTTAACTAGTCTGAAAAATCTATATATATAAAAATGAATTTCTGTCTGTCTGTCTGTCTGTCTGTCTGTCTGTCTGTCTGTCTGTCTGTCTGTCTGTCTGTCTGTCTGTCTGTCTGTCTGTCTGTCTGTCTGTCTGTCTGTCTGTCTGTCTGTCTGTCTGTCTGTCTGTCTGTCTGTCTGTCTGTCTGTCTGTCTGTCTGTCTGTCTGTCTGTCTGTCTGTCTGTCTGTCTGTCTGTCTGTCTGTCTGTCTGTCTGTCTGTCTGTCTGTCTGTCTGTCTGTCTGTCTGTCTGTCTGTCTGTCTGTCTGTCTGTCTGTCTGTCTGTCTGTCTGTCTGTCTGTCTGTCTGTCTGTCTGTCTGTCTGTCTGTCTGTCTGTCTGTCTGTCTGTCTGTCTGTCTGTCTGTCTGTCTGTCTGTCTGTCTGTCTGTCTGTCTGTCTGTCTGTCTGTCTGTCTGTCTGTCTGTCTGTCTGTCTGTCTGTCTGTCTGTCTGTCTGTCTGTCTGTCTGTCTGTCTGTCTGTCTGTCTGTCTGTCTGTCTGTCTGTCTGTCTGTCTGTCTGTCTGTCTGTCTGTCTGTCTGTCTGTCTGTCTGTCTGTCTGTCTGTCTGTCTGTCTGTCTGTCTGTCTGTCTGTCTGTCTGTCTGTCTGTCTGTCTGTCTGTCTGTCTGTCTGTCTGTCTGTCTGTCTGTCTGTCTGTCTGTCTGTCTGTCTGTCTGTCTGTCTGTCTGTCTGTCTGTCTGTCTGTCTGTCTGTCTGTCTGTCTGTCTGTCTGTCTGTCTGTCTGTCTGTCTGTCTGTCTGTCTGTCTGTCTGTCTGTCTGTCTGTCTGTCTGTCTGTCTGTCTGTCTGTCTGTCTGTCTGTCTGTCTGTCTGTCTGTCTGTCTGTCTGTCTGTCTGTCTGTCTGTCTGTCTGTCTGTCTGTCTGTCTGTCTGTCTGTCTGTCTGTCTGTCTGTCTGTCTGTCTGTCTGTCTGTCTGTCTGTCTGTCTGTCTGTCTGTCTGTCTGTCTGTCTGTCTGTCTGTCTGTCTGTCTGTCTGTCTGTCTGTCTGTCTGTCTGTCTGTCTGTCTGTCTGTCTGTCTGTCTGTCTGTCTGTCTGTCTGTCTGTCTGTCTGTCTGTCTGTCTGTCTGTCTGTCTGTCTGTCTGTCTGTCTGTCTGTCTGTCTGTCTGTCTGTCTGTCTGTCTGTCTGTCTGTCTGTCTGTCTGTCTGTCTGTCTGTCTGTCTGTCTGTCTGTCTGTCTGTCTGTCTGTCTGTCTGTCTGTCTGTCTGTCTGTCTGTCTGTCTGTCTGTCTGTCTGTCTGTCTGTCTGTCTGTCTGTCTGTCTGTCTGTCTGTCTGTCTGTCTGTCTGTCTGTCTGTCTGTCTGTCTGTCTGTCTGTCTGTCTGTCTGTCTGTCTGTCTGTCTGTCTGTCTGTCTGTCTGTCTGTCTGTCTGTCTGTCTGTCTGTCTGTCTGTCTGTCTGTCTGTCTGTCTGTCTGTCTGTCTGTCTGTCTGTCTGTCTGTCTGTCTGTCTGTCTGTCTGTCTGTCTGTCTGTCTGTCTGTCTGTCTGTCTGTCTGTCTGTCTGTCTGTCTGTCTGTCTGTCTGTCTGTCTGTCTGTCTGTCTGTCTGTCTGTCTGTCTGTCTGTCTGTCTGTCTGTCTGTCTGTCTGTCTGTCTGTCTGTCTGTCTGTCTGTCTGTCTGTCTGTCTGTCTGTCTGTCTGTCTGTCTGTCTGTCTGTCTGTCTGTCTGTCTGTCTGTCTGTCTGTCTGTCTGTCTGTCTGTCTGTCTGTCTGTCTGTCTGTCTGTCTGTCTGTCTGTCTGTCTGTCTGTCTGTCTGTCTGTCTGTCTGTCTGTCTGTCTGTCTGTCTGTCTGTCTGTCTGTCTGTCTGTCTGTCTGTCTGTCGGCCCATCCCTTTTTCAGTGGGAATAAAGGCAGGGAGGGGGAGGGGCTACCATTTTTTATAGCATAACTTGAGAACTATTCGAGCAAATGGACCAAATTTGGCTTGGAGGAGTATTTGGGTACGAGAAAGTTTCCTATGAATATTTGATACCCTTTTCTTCTTTTTTTGGAGAGATAGAAAGTGGAGAGGGGGCTCTTTTACATTTTCCAGCATTATTGGAAAACTTTTGAAGCATATGGATCTAAATTTGGCATGGGAAGGTATTTGAAAACGAGAAATGTCTATATGATATTTTGAGAACCCTCTGTTCTTCCTGTGGGAAAATTTCAAGGTGGGAGGGTGCTTTCATACAATTTTTTACATAACTCGAGTACTTATCCGGTGAATGGAACCCAATTTCGCTTGGTAGGGTATTTCATTAGCTACGAGGGATGTTTCTATGAATATTTTGTACTACTGCCTCCTTCCAGTGGGGTTATTTGAAGAAGAGGAGGGGCTCCGTTACAATTTTTTGCATAACTGTAGAACTAATCGAGCAAATGGAAACAAATTTGATATGGGAGGGCATTTGGAATCGATAAATAGTAATATGCCTATTAGAGACTTCTTTCTCCTTCAATTGAGGATAAAGTTAGGGAGCTCACATAACTCATAACATAACTCACATAATTGTTTTGCATAAATCAAGAACTTATCAAATAAATGGAACCAAATATGACATGGAAAATCATTTGAGTACGAGAAATGGTTCTATAATTATTTGAAACACCATATTTTTTCCAGTGCGTACATAAGAAATGGAGGGGGGTTCCAATTCATTTAGGTATAGAAGGAATCAAGCAAAAAAAAATCAAATTTGACCTGGGAAGGTATTTGAGTACAAAATATGCTTTTCTGGAATTCTACAAACCCCTCTGCCTTGCAGTGTGGAAAGGTGAGAGACGGAAAAGTTCCATTTAAATGTTGATGTATCGCTTAAAACTTATCAACGAAAATAACCAAATTTGATATAAGATCTCTTGATAAAGGAAAAATTGGATCCCTACCTTCTTCCAGCTTTTGCGGATGGAAAAGGAAAAGGGGAGATTCATACAAAAAAAAAAACCATTTAAATAAAATATTAAAATTTCATTTATTTTTGTAAGGTGTTGCAACGCACACCGGGTCAGCAAGTGTACTTATATAATTAAAAAAGCACCCGTAAAATTGCATCCGTGGGGGGTCTAAAGTACATAACGAAAATATGCTCATATGCTTATGATCTTGATTTTTTCATGTTATTTCACGTGGAAAAGGAATTTTTGATGAAACATCAATAAATCACACAAACGCAACCAATAAGCAAATCATTACTTGTGGGGAATCGTGGGCCACATTTTATGGGGTAACTTGGGCCACCTTTATTATGGTGTTTTTATACACATTCAGAACTTAAAATACGTTATTACTATATGTAAATTTTTTTATGCCAAATGAAGAGTTATGAAAAATGTTATGTCCCTTCCAAAATGCCTAATGATACCTTAAAAATGTAAAAAAACCTTTCCATTTATTTTTTTCTTTTTATCTTCTATAACAGGCATGTCAAACTGGGGGTTTGCAGGCCGCATGCGGCCCGCGGCCTTGGTCAATGCGGCCCGCGTAGCCCCGTCTTAAATTGTAACAAAAAACACCACTGATTTTTATGTAAAATATTACAGCAAAAAACTAAAGTTGAATGTAACGTTTTCAACTTAATGCAAATGTTTTTCGATGTTCAAATTTCCTCTCAGAAAAACACGCGTAACATTGTTGCTCTGAACCACAGTTTGAGGTGATTCCCGCTTCCATGTAAGATTGTGTGTAGACATTCATAGCGTGAACAACTTAAATATCTTTGTTCTATTATTTTTGTTTTACCGAAGGAACAACAGACATATTGTGATATTTTTTAAATTGAAGGTGTACGTAAGCATGAATATCAACATCATTCATTGTAAAAGAGCACATCCTAAGTGCAAGTTCACTGGTGTTGGGAAAAAAGTGGTAGAAATTATGACATTTTGAAAATTTTACCATGCAACAATGTTTTCAAGATCTTGGGGCGTTGTATTTTTTCACAACACTGTTTCTATTTCAGCCGTATGTGATAGAAATATTGCTATTTTTGCATCACAGCATGCGAAAATACAACACGTGTTGTAAAAAAACTAGAAGGCCACAGATCTCGAAAATGTTTTTGCTCGGCAAAATTTTCAAAATGTGTCGTAAGTGTCAAAATTTCTACCACTTTTTCCCAACACCAGTGAACTCGCTCTAAATAATCAAAAATTTACCGCGATTAAATTTGTATCTCTGAATAATTTTATTTCAGTGACCACTTGTCAAACGTTCAGTAAATTTTGCGGTAAGTGTGTTGGTTGCACCGGAATAATTGAACAAAAACATATGCCACCGCTGGAGTCTTCTTGTTGTCTCAAACCTATCCGAATACGTGAGTATAAACAGCATACATTTTCAATAACACTAGTTAACAATATTTTTTATTCGTAAATTGAGAGTCATTTTTAATACCATATCGGTCACCAAATTAAAAGAAAATAAAATCCTAAAAATCGGATGAGTTTTTGAAATACTGTAAAATGAAAAAAAAATAATGGTGCTTCTTAAAAAATATCTTCAGCTACTGCTCATCAAATTATCTTTTTCTATAATCTGACCAATAAACTGCTCTTAGCAGTTATTTTTTTTTACTTTTATTCGGATTCAGAGGTCGATTTTAAACTTGAAACTTGACGTCAATAAATAAAGTTCAGTTTTTTGTTAACAATTGCTCTCACACCATATAAGGCCCTCAGAGCCAAAGGGGTATAAGTGCACAAAAGCTACTTTCGAGATAGCACGCTTCAAAGTTTCTTTGTTGTGCGATTTTCCATATACTTTTTGGGAAGTTGTAGTGTTTGTCCGTTCAAAAAAGTATGAAGATAAAATTATAAAAACCTGAAAAAAGCAGTGATAAGATTTCAATACAACTAATGGTGCAAAACTGCTTGCGAAAATAAGGGAGAATTTCAAATTTGCTTATTTTCAATGTATTATTTACCAAGAGGCATTATGCGCAAAGCAATTAAAGTTCCAAAATGTGCTAAAACCAATTTCAGATACTAAAAATTTTGCCAGTTCCCGTGGCTTGAATCATCGCCAATTTTCGACATTTTTGGAAGACATTGGATATGAATTCGATTGTGTTCCCTACTACACAGAAGTACGCTGGCTTTTCTGCCAGAAAATATTAAAAAGATTTTTTTTGCTACGAGAGGAAATAATATCATTTTTGGAAATGAAAGGTGAACCTGTTGAACATTTTCAAGCAGACGGCTGGATTCAAGATTTGGCATTTGCCGTTGATCTCACTGGCCACCTGCAAGATTTGAACTTTAAACTTCAAGGAAAAGAGAAAAATATCATAAATGCTTGTGAAGATGTTAAAAAACTTTCAAGCGAAGCTACGGTTATGGATCAACCAAATTCAAAAGAAAACTTTGTGCACTTTAGAGTGTCCATTTCCCGGCCATTTTCCCGTTCCCAGGAATCGGGAATTTTGGTAGCCTGTTTCCCGGGAATTCCCGGGATCCCGGGAAATTTTCAAAAGCATCTAAAATATAAGCACTTTGATAGTAATATAGCTTGCCGAACCTTCGCTGCATACAAGCCAATAATTTGTTCAAAATGTACTCTTCATAATGTTTTTCTTTAAACTATTTTAATCAAACAAATCAAACTGTTTGCAACAATAAAAAATTTAAAACAATCAAACGAACCATAAAATAACCTGAATAAACCAAATGAAGAATCAATTCATGCTATTAGGGGATAATAAAAAAAATCTTTCTATGTGTTTGATCAATCCAACCTTTTTTCGTTTTTCTGAACACTTTACATATTGGCCCTTCATATGGAAAAACAATCATTTTTAAGTTTTGAAATCCATCTGCCTACAAAAGCCAGAGGAAAACCAGTACATAAATGTTACTTTCGAGAAAACACAATCTGCCTACCTGCTGTGCGATTTTTCATATAATTTTTGAAGTGTTGTGGGATTTCGTTCAATGAAAACGGTGTGAAAATACATATATAGTCTTTTTAAACTTATCCATTTGAATAAAAAAAATTGCGCCAAATGGCTGCTAAATGTCCACTGACACAGGAATCGGCATATTCCCAATGAGTTTTGTAGGATTACATTTTCAAAAAGAACAATAAGAATGGTTCCGGAGGCTATCAGGCTTTTCCAGAGAAATAATTTCATACATGTCGGGAATTCCCGGGAATGAAACTATGATTCCCGGGAATCGGGAATTCCCGAATTTTTCAAATTCCCGGGAATTCCAGACCGGGAAATCCCGGGACGGACAGTCTAGTGCACTTCTCTACGTGTCAAGAACTGAAAAGATCAAATGAGGCTGCATCATTTGGTAAATACGTACTTCACCTAGAATCGTTACTAGATGCATTCAAAAGCTTTTTTCCTGACTTTAATTCATAAGATCAAGAATTTTCGTTGTTTGTATCTCGATTCCGTTTGCTCCTGAAAATTTGCAACTAGAGTTGATAAAGCTGCAGTGCGATTCTTTATTAAAAGCGAAATACATTGAAGTGGCTGTACCAAAATTTTACAGCTATTTGCCTGAACGCTACGTTGAGTTACGGAAATTTGTTGCCAGAATTCTTACTATGTTTGCAAGTAGGGGGAAGTATTCCTAAATGCGCATGTTGGGTAATATGCGCATACAGCCGATTGACGATATGGCTGGAGATTCAACGTATCTAATCAGTGCAGTTTGAGGGTAATACGCTATTGAAACATGGCATGAAGAAATTTGATGGTTATATAAAGCCAAAAAAATTAAAAAATTCAAACAAAATTTTTGTCTGTTTTATTATAATATATTGAACTTTAATTATCGTGCGTACAGATTCTGTGAACAAAAATTTTAATGGTTTTTCTTTCTAATTCATCTGGAAATCGGAAATTCAACAAATTGAAGCTTTTGGCAAAGTTGTAAGTGATAAGATATTGGAATAAGAGACAGGTTCTGAATGCCTATATCAAGGCAGGTTAAATGCCTATATCAAGAAAAATATAATAGTCTTATGAATTTTTATCATTTAAACATTAAATCTACGCTCAAATCACGATCTTACAGCGAAAAAAGAAGAACTTCATACTGATCCGATAAAAATACGATATGAACAAAATATTACCATGAAATATGGCCATATGGCATACCTAACTATGTTTTATGCAAAAGAATAAGTGATGTAAAAAATTTCACCAAAATTTCAGCCTTGACGTATGCTAAACATCCGTTACTACCATTTTAAATTAAATAGTATCAAAATATTGCAAGTGTTAATGAAATATAGCTAAAATCATAAATATGCGCATTTAGCCCGCCAGTTTCGGAAATCGGCTATTTTGACTTCTTTTATTATAAAATTATTTTCACAAAAACTGTAAGAGATTTTAACAGAAAAATTGCTCTGACGTATAGAAAACAGATGTCCGCTCATGTGTATATAGTTTTCCGACTCCTATCTATTGGAATATGGGAGAACATGAGTGCTTTCCTTAATATGCGCATATAGCCCGCCTCTCCCCTACCTATCTATGTGAGCAGTTTTTTCCATTATGAAAGCTACAAAAACTTTTCATCGTTCGAGATTATCTGATACAAATTTATCATCAATAATGAAACTGTCAGTGACAAATTTACTTCAACCTGATATTAATATTTAAACTAGTATCTCAGAAAAGATGTCAAGCATCAGGACAATAGATATAATGCATTATACATAATATAAGAATGTTAAACATTTAAAGCTTCAATAAAAATTTACGCAAAACTTCATTCCAAGTTTGCGTATAACTATATTCCATTGCATTGTATCTAATCTCCGCGAAACTAATATGTAATGTTTTTTAACTGACTTTGGCTGCGGCCCTCTACATCTTAGAAATTTTTAAATGCGGCTCGCACACCTAAACGAGTTTGACATGCCTGTTCCATAGTAAAGAAGTTATGAAACAAAGAAAAAAGTGGCCCATGATACCCCTCTCTCTCCTACTATCGTATGTGAATTGAATTGATATCCCTTATGTTTGTTTTCCCATTCAATATCTAATGATAATTTGTGTATGTTTATTTAGCAAGTTATGGAGACATCTGAGTAAAATTTTATTGAAAAAGCAAGACTTTTAATTTTTTTTCTCCTCGTAAGGCGCCCAATAATCGGGGGCCAGTGTCAATTGCCACCCCCAAATTTCAGTCTTCCTCCCCCAGAGTTATAGTTATCCTCATACATTTTTTTCTTAACCCTTCGTTTCATAAAGTAACAAATTTGCAACAATTAATGTATGAAAAACGTGAAAAATCGTATTTTATTTTAATTTTTTTTATTGATGATTCAACTGTAAAAAATGATTTTCAGGGAAAAATAAAAAATTATAAAATGGAGGTTTAAAATTTATCAAACTTGAAGTTTGAAGACTCAAAAGTCTCAACTATCAAAAAATCTCATTTTGATGTTCATCTCAATAATAATGACAAATGTTGCCCCTAAAATTGTCAATGAAGTCAATCTCCCACGTCACTTTAAGCAGGAGAGAGAGAGAGGGATGAAGTGAAACAGCGAGACCGACATCAGGAATGCACACCACTAATCCGCCTAATTAAATCGGCTGACAGCTCGGCAGATCAATCTTGTTTTGGTTCTCCGACTTCTGAGCCTGGTTGAACGCATTTTTCCTTTCCTCCCTAGTCTTCACTTTCCTGTTTTGTTGTACCACGTTTGAGATTTTTCGGTTGCAAGTTTTGCCAGCTGCTGCAAGTAGTCGATGCAACTTGTCAGTGGAAATTGTGGTGGCATGAATGAAAACAAGACCCAAATCCAAAGAACCGAAACCTGTCCTCCTGACTGCGCTGCGAGGCTACAGAGGCTATCTTGAATGGGAATTCCGTTGAACTGGAGGCAGCAGAAAGAGGAGGAAACTCGGAGCGGGTGGAATTGGAAAATCTCGTTTTCGGAGCATCGGTTGAGTAATCGTGTCAATTTTTCACATGTCAAAACTATCCTGCCAACTGATGGAAGTCATTGAAGTCAATCTCTGCGGGCAGAAGCCACGCGGGAGTGTTAATGAGACTACTCAAAGAGTGTGTACGGCACTTCGGGGTGAGTGCTTATCGGGAATATGAGGTTACTAGTGTTCTACTTTTGATTTGCGCGCTTCGCGAATTATGACATCTTTTCTTGCCAAACTTCGAGGTACATACTTGAATGATACGTTTGGCATTGCATTTATTCTTGGGGTGTACCTTACCATTTTTAGAAATTCAAACTTGAAACTTTATAAGCTTAAAAATTAAGAAAAATGTCGGTAGCCCTATCTGTCAAGCAAAGTGAAACAGCCCTTCTGATAGCTCCCGATGGACCATCGTCAGCAGGGAAGCTGTGAAATGGGACTTGTTTTCGCACGGTTCTTGTTAACTGATGATTGTGTCAGCCTTGCGGCAGCCCAGTTGTTAGTTAAGTTGCTTCGGATTGAACATCGACGAAATGAGCTGGTACCTCCAGCAATGCGTAACATTGGTTGGTGATTCTTTCAGGACTCGAGAGAAAGATGTCGGTTGGTGTGTCAATAATATCTTCAACGCTTTTTCCGCTCGAAGCTGTGAATGGGCTGAAAGAGTTATCAATGCCGCTTAGTACCCGGGCGGGATCGCAACTGAGTCAATCCTCAGCCCCGGGGACGAATGAATAACCAGTTGTCCAGGGTCGTTAAAACGGGTGCCATTGCCATCAAGTGGTGCCTCAAATGAAACGGATGTTGATGTTCTGGAAGATTGGGATTGGTTTTCGTGTACTGAGCGCTTGTTTCCTCTGAATGATAGATTTGGTCTCATCAGACCGTTTTAAGCGTTCGGTATAGCCACTTAAACAGTCTTGCGTGAGCACTTTGGCCGCCAAAGTGAAATTGCAAGTCAAGAAAGTTCCCTGGTTTGTTACCTACAACATATTCTTAGTTGAGGTAGAAAAAATTTAAATTTTATAAGTTTATCTGCGCCGAAAAAAGTTTGATTTAAGAAAATTAATAGTTCTATTTTTCAGACAAAATGTTAAGGAACATGCAAAACGTGCTTCACGGTCATGGTGTCAGAGGTTGATTAAACGATGCACAGTTTTTAATTTGTATCAGTCACAAATTCAAATGTTTTCTAACTTTCTCATCCGTGTGTCGTAAAAAACCAATCAAACTTAATCTCAGGGATGTCTCGGCGAAACATATGTTATACCCTCGAAACTGGGATGGCAAAAATAAAGAAACAAAGCCGATAAACCTTTTGACATCCGTGTGGCCAATTGTCAAAACATTCTTAATTTCAGGACCAAACTTTTTATCGTTTGCCGACCGCGCCGGGCGTTTTGAAAAATGAACCATAACAATTTATTTCATGGTCGTTTCATTAGTTCCTATAAGCTCGATTACTCTGGAACGGCGGAAAGTCGATTCGCGTGCGTCCAAATACTGAGGCTGCATGCCGCGATCGAGATCATCACGATCATCGCCATCTGATGGGGACAAATGGCTATCGCTGCGGTTCGTTGCATTTTCGGTGCAGCAAATTTGCCAATGGGAAGTGTCCGACGAATTGGGCGAAATGGTCGATAAAAATTTAAGCCGATTTAGAACGGGGAACGCCGAGCAATGAACTGTTGGTGTATGAATTCAGGAAAAAAACGCCAAAAAACCCACAAACTGAGTCATTTGATTCCTTAAAACATTATGTATTTCATTAAACAGAGGGTTCAACAAACAATAATGAAATATATTTGATAAAAGCTTATGCATGGACAAAATAACATATGATGTTAAACGAAAAACCTTACGTGCACGACGTTTGACGATTGTTTAATAGAATACGAAAACATATAAATAAAAGAGTTTGTTAAGCTTTTCATTTTTCTCGAACTGTTTACTGTTTTGAAATTTATCGAACAGAGGGAGGGAAGAGAAGTATATATTGTGGCAATCCTTCTGTATTATGTTGTAACAATTATGCTTTCATTTAGGGCTTGTGATATATCATCAGTTGATAAGTCCACAATGCCAAAATAAAAAAAAATTAAGGTAAACGATGTTTCAGTATTATCTAATCCGTCCCGAAAGGGGGGGGGGGGGGGTTTCAGGGGCAATGGTTTTCAAAATTGAAATTTAGCCAAAATAGTAACAAACTCAAAATACATAATAAATAAAGAAACTGATTTCTAAGCCATTTACTTACTAATGAACATAAGAATTAATGCACAGAAATAACATATTCGCAGGTATCTTTTTCAAAAATCTCATCTGAAAATCATTATGAAAATCATAAGTTAAAGCAAATTTTATTATGTTTTGAAAAGTCCTCTTCATATCTTAGTTCAAGTAATGAGTTTAACATAAAATGTATACATGTTCCTATATGAAATAAAAAAAAACCACGGATTTTTAACTGGCACTATAGATCACAGCAAACATTTGTGTGTGAATTTCTGCATTTTTGGTTTTCCCCTGGAATGTTATATTCTCACTTTTATGAAAACAAAATAAAACATCGTGTCATGAACAACTCTTATAGCAGTTGCTTGAAATGCTTCAAATAATGTTTGTACATATATTTGCCTAAATTATGCACATATTCAAGATATTACATTGCTCATAGTATGAAATGAGTAACAAAGTTTTGAAGTTAAGTAGTTGTCATTTTGTTTATATGGGCGGAACAAATCAAATTTGAAATCTCTGTTTTGTCACTTGGAGTTGAGACATCACCAGGGGGATGAGGGGAGAATAATGAAAAATTATTCAATTTTTTTATAAACTGGGGAAAAATGGACAAAAGCTGGCATGCAACAAACTTGTTTACAATCTCCATTACACAAAATCTAAAAATCCAGATAATTCAGATAAAAAATTTGAAAAAAAAATCCTAAACAACAGGTGATATAATTCCAATCTACAGTTGGGTTTTCGCTCTTTCAACTGTTTGAATTCTCGAAGAATATATATTTAGTTTTCGTTCAAAAATTCCTTAAACTTAAATATTTCCTCCCTTTTGGATTTTTTGGAAAAATCGGGGCAACAAAAAAAGGATATGATATTTGTTCTGGAATAATAAATCCCCATGAATACCCATTACTACAGATTATCCTGATCAAATATATGTTAAAAATTGATTTATTAGATTTTTCAAATGAAATTATAATCACTCTGTTTGTGACATTCCAACTTTTTTCTCTTAATTTGTATCATTTGTCACTTGACATCAACTTCTACAAAGCTGTAGCCAGAAAAATTTCCTATTAAATCATGTTATTGACATATGGAGTTGGGTTAACGCTAATGGGAAGACAAGCATTTTTACAGTGAGTAGTATGATATTTTCTTTAGAAAAACCATTAAAAAGGTAAAAAAATAATAATAATTTAATAAATTTTTCTAGACCCCCCCATGGATTATTTAAAATTTAGGCTCAAATGACAGGAGAAGGTCCCAATTTTCAAATGGTTCAAAAATTAGCGATGCTTATTTTCGGAAAATTAAGTTTTCTCCCAGAGACACCGTGATAGAGTTTATAAGCTCTAAAAAGTATCAATTGTAAGTGAAATCAAGATGAAATAAAAAATCTATGTTGGTAAAAATATGGTTCAAAATTTGTTTATTATACCTTTTTAATTCAATTAAGGAATAATATTTTCAAGATGATGATGCATGATCTCAAAAAAGTTAAATTCTACAGTTTTTTAGAATTTGGAAAGATATAAGCAAATCTGAAAAACGAATAAATTTTTGCTTTAAAATATCTTAAATTCAATTTGGGTTAAAACTTAATCATAAATGGGTAAAAATTTACAAATAGAAAACTTTTTTTGCAGAACTCAAAATTACTTGAAGTCTTAGAGAAAATTGGAAATTGATTGTTGAGTGTAAACTTACCGCTCAACAGTGGTAGTAAGGGAACGAGCTGACACTTTTCGACGGGAATTCAGACCTACCCGAAAGCGATCTGAGAGAACCTTTATCCGTGGTCAATTCTTGGGTCTAATTTATACAAGATTTGGACCAAAGAAATAAGATCCAATCCAGTGAAAAAACTGGCAACCCCACTCGTGTTTCATTAACTGTCAAACGTTTTAGAACTCCGTCAAATGAGATCTAAATCTCATCAGTTTTGGATCAATCCTTATACCAGTCCTAAAAAAGTTGAATTGAAACTGGTATAATGGATCACCAGTGCGGTTGCTTTGGTCGGAATTTGGGTCTAAACCGGCTGTTTGGACTACGGATACAGGTGCTCTAAAGCAGCTTTCGGGAGAAATAAGCTCTGTTCAGAACAGGGAGAAAATGCACACAAAGTGAAATTTATGTTATTTTCTCAGGTCATATTATACATACACGAACTTGTGAATGTGTTGATGGTTAATGATAGGGAATTTATTTTACATTCGTTTTCTCTGTTTTCGCCACTTTTTACACATCACAGTTTGAGGCACAGTCCAAACCAATCCGCCGTGTTGATAAGATCACCCTAATAAAACGCTCATCAATCGCTAATCGAAATAAAAGTTGTTGCGTTTGAAGTTAAAATTCGCGAGTTTCTCAATCGTGTCCGAATAGTGTTCCGGTGCCTAAACATTGAATGAAACCTTTTTTCAAATGTTATGTTTTTGTTTTAAAGTTTTGTTAAAAGAATGCTGAAATTTCTAAAATGATTTTCAAATATTTTCAAAAGTTTTTTGGGAAACAAAACCTGATGGAAAAATTGCGTATTCATTTCCAGGGCACCCAAATAAGTCAAAGCTATTCTTTGCACCTCGATGGATGAAAATTTTGTTTTGTGGCCTTGTGTAATTTATTAAAACGTTTTTGATTGTGATGTTGATCATTTAGAAGAACAATAAATACAAAATTCTTAGTAGGTAATAACAAAAGCAGAGGTGATGACAATTTCTCAACACCACCTTTTTTGTCGTTATAATTTTATGATAAACGGAACCATTTTTATTTAAAAATAAGCGAAGAAATCAGTGGAACTTACATTGTTTTGAATGTTTGAAAATAACTCTTTTTCTATAAAAAATATCTATTTGGGCAAAGAAAAATAGTTGAAAGTATTTAATTTATTGATTAAGTGTTGCTTTATTTATAAATAAATTTGGACTTATTAAATTAAATTTAAATTCAATTTTTCAAATCATTTTAAGTCTACACAAACAATTGAAACTAATAAGTCAAATTTGGTAGAGCAATAAGATAGTATTTGATATCAAATAAATGATTACTAAAACCGGTTTGCCAGTATCTGATAGCAAATACTAATTTAGTGCTCTACCAGAATTAAAACTATCAAGTTTTAGAGTTTCAATGATTAAAATAAGTTTAATAATTATTATTATATTAAAGAAAAATGCAACACTCAATCAAGAAAGTAAATATTTTCAACGTTTTTTCTTCAAGTAAAATAGGTAGAACAAATAGTACTTTCAAACATTCAAAACTCTGTTAGTTACACCGTGAATGTAAATGGTTCCGCTTATCATCAAAAATGTTCACAAAAAAAGATGGTGTTGCGAAAATGTGCAAAATACACTAATTGTATCTATAGAGCTTCAAGAACTTTTAAAACTATCATAATGTATGAGAAAATTTTAGATCTTGGCTTGTTACAGCGAACTATTTTATACAATCTACAACGTGTCTGATTCAAAAAACTCTTTTTAAGGTATTTTTTTAAGTTTGACTGTGACACCTGAGGGTGATGTAATAGGACTTTGACATATTCGACAAATTTATGTATTTTAATCTGATAAAGATCTATTTTGAAGACATCAAATTCCGTTCAATTCCTACTGTCGACATTGCGCGGCAGCAATTCCAGCATGAAGAAAGCATAAGGAGCGTATCGAAAATTAATTTTAAACATATTTGGGTTTTCTACTTACTAACGCGTGAACGCGCACAACTGTGCTCATCTGTATGTAGCATCTTGATCTTTCAAGAGTGAGCCAGCGCTTTGTATACGTTTGAAACATTCGTTTCTCCCCAAATGTCGCTAATTAAAATAGAAGTTAAAATTCGTGTGTTGGACACTTGGATGCGAGAGAAGGGCATCTCGATGAATGAAGTGGCGATACGTTCCGGCATTCATCCGGCAAGCGTAAAATTCATCATCCACAAGTTCGGGGAACACTATACGTTCGATGATTTGCCAGGAAGAGGCAGAAAACCAGGACCATCTGTCCCAAATCTGGATCGTAAGGTAATCACGGTAAAAAACCGATATTTCCGGTAAATTTTTCATCATTCTTTGGCACTGTAATAAAATTGACACAGCTAAATGTTTTTTTTCTCTATCAAATATGTATGGGTACAAATACTCATATTTTGTTCAATCGGTTTCAAACTCTAAGCTCAATAAACCTTACTACAAGGTATATATGAGATTTGATTATTGCTAAAACTTGTCGATGTAACTTTTTGAATTAAAGCTAGATTGGCGTTTAAAAGTGCATTGACATGCTGCCATCTCTCTCTCATATGATATTGTTTCATGAAACTTTACACATTTCATTTCAGCTATCGAACTAACGCTCCACGACATTAAAAGACTGTACAAGTGTACAATGACTGAAAAAAAATACAGCTTCAAGAGATTTGAGATTGCTTCACAATAATCACTGTAGTTATCATTGAAAAACTGAAATTTGGTCAAAAGGTGCAAAAATGTTTCATTTATAAACAGGCCAAGTTTATCAAAATCGTTCTATGCGGTACCGGGCTTTCAAAAATTAAAAACCAAAAATGTTGAAAACTGATTAGAAACTTCCTACTTTGTTTTAAAACATAAAATGTTTCAACAGAGTCAGCATTTAAAGCTTAGTTCTTTCAGAAATGGGACAGTTACGAATGCGTGTATTTCAAAAACCTTTTGTTTGATCTAAAAACTTTCTATGAAGGAAATGAAGAGAATCTTATGATTATTCATGGAAAATTTGAAAAAAAATATATCTTTTTTTTTTGTAAGAATATATTCCACTTTATTCTTGGTACCTCCCGTCGGATAGCGCACACTTTTTTCAGTCATGATATTGATCGGTTTTTCTAACTAATACTTCGGCTAATCTGTATTTTAGGAGGGATACTGAAAATCCTCGAAGTTCCGGTGGAGTTGATCATTGCAACGTGGAATGAAGTCGGATTTGTTGTGGTTTAGCCGAGGTGATTTTGTACCCAGATTTACGGTGTCACAGCAGAGCAGCCCAAATTTCCAGATCGGCTTGAGGTCAATGGATCCCATTCCCAGGAGCCCCTAATCTGTTATCGAAGCACTAAATCAGGCATGTTGAACCTCTGGACTAAAGACTACTAACACTAACGATGTTGAAAGCTTGGATGTTTGGATTTCACAATTCTTGGACCCCGACTCAAAGCTAAGTGTCGTTTTTTTTCCAATCAATTGCATAACACGTTAATTGATGTTTTTTCATCAAAGCTTCCGCTAATTTATACAGAACTGAACAGAAACAAAACAACAGAAAATTTGACTAAAGATAAATTTTAAATGGCCCGGAGTTATTTTAGGTCAAGATGGGTCATAGTTTTGATAATCCCGATTACGAATTTTTCAACTAATATCAAGAAAAAATATTGAAAAAGAAGATTTTTCATCAAAGTACATCGACAGATTTTAAATCGTATTAGAGGCTTCCAAATAACCTTTCATGATTATTTTTTATAAAACTTGCTCAAAAATTCGTTTTGGAGGAATTGATTATCAATTTTCACAACACAATTTGCTTTTTTTTGTTGTTTTATTTGCCAATAAAGTGAATAAACCCGGGCAACATCCGGGCATTTTCCAAAGAAAAACAAAATTTATTGTTCACCGTAACACTAATCAAAAGTGCCTCCAAACCGATTCCTTTAACCCCTCTCCCAACCAAAATTATTTTGCTAGGATGCAGAGGTGACCTCGGTCCTAAAGCACAAATTGGATCTTTCATCCTTTCTCTTTCTTCCAACCTATCCATTGACTACTAGGACGTGGCCGGCGCCGTTATTGAAGTTAAAAGAGAGAGCATCAGTTTTGTGCAGTGTGAATGAGCTGCTAATCCCAAGCACCATTCATTTGACCTCTGAATAAAATTGATGGCCTCGGTCAATCACGGAGTAGCAACCATTGGCGATGTGGAACTTCTTCTACTGAGCCACGCCAGCGATCGTGGAACTCGAAATGATTATTATCATAATTTGATTTTGGAACAAGTCATGCATATATTTTCTTCAATCATGCCTTTCGGGTTTTACGGTTTAAGGTGGATGTGAGTAGTTAATCAAGCTAAGTTAAGCTAATACTTCGTTTAATCTGTATTTTAGGAGGCTACATCCTCTTCCTTCAATTTTCGCTACTTTTCGGACCAATACTTTTCTTTTAAAAGAAACTGAGGGCAATTTAGTGGATACAGATTTTTCGAAATTAATAAATTTGATTATTTTTGAGCCACTTTTTTAGCGTGCTTAATGGAATTTCTGCTGGCAAATTCTGGCAATAACGAAGTAAAATTATCATGAGATTAAACTTAAAGTATAATCGGTTAGTATAGATCGTAGGTTGCGAAGGGTGCATACAAGTTTACTCTTTTTTGGCTTTAAAAAACAGTAAAAAAAAACAATGTTTTCGTTTTAAAAATGGTTGTTCTTTTTTCATAGGACCAGAATCTTGGCAAATCATTATATTTTAAACAAAATAACCAGTTAACACATACTGTTATATGCTAGGGACCTTACCGCAAGCAGACAAGTTTTGGAATTCAAACTCTGGAATTTGTTTAATATAGGGTTTTTCATAAGTTTTGTCGTTCATCAGAAATCATCTGTCCCATAGCCTCGGAACCGGCTATAAAGCTTACGAGCTCTGGAACTAGCAAAAATTGAGTGTTTCAGGTGTGGTTTGAACGACATTACCAGGCAAAACGCTTATCGGAGAATTTTTTTTTTTGGATATTTCAGCGATCTACCCTTAGTTTTTCGCTTTTTGAAAATTAAAAATGCTGGTATGAGACTTGATTCCCTGATGACCCTTAGCCGAAGTTGCCGATCATATGCTTCACTCCAATGCTTGATTTGAACTTTGTGGACATTTTTGACAGTATTTGCATACTTTTCCTCCACTCACATACATTAATTCTTCGAATAATCAACGCTTTTGTCAACTATCAATTTCATTATGGTGGATTTTAAATAAAACTGTGCAAAATTATTTTTTCCTTTTTCTCTTGCATCGTAAATATCTCAAAAACGCGTTAATTTGAAATTTTGAAAAAAATGGGCCAGATAGTACTTTTTACAGGCATCAAAATGCTGCCAAAATTTTAAATGTCCGATTACTAGTAAACGAGCTATTAGCAAAACAAAGTGTCCCATTTCTAAAAGAACTAAGCTTTAAACAAATGTTAGAATGTTTGTATGAAATTTCTCTATCAATATTTTCAAGGTAATTGATGAAACTTTTTCCTTTTTTCAGACAAAGCAGTAAAACAGTTTTTATAAATTTGCAACAGTATTAGAGCAACAAAGAGCGTATAGATAAGATCCAAAAACTATATTTATTGCTGAAGTTTGACTGGTTTTTTAATAGATTTTTATTTCTATTTATTTGTTCGTTTTAATTTTGGAAAGGCAAACTTAATGTGATCACGACCTAGGTTGCGGGGAAATCATCCGTATTTTAGACAACAATTATCTGTAATTTTGTAAACCAACCAAAAACTTCGTGACAAAAACCGGTAAATCCGACCACCCTACTTATTTTCGATAACTCTTTATTTTCCAACCTGTTCAGTCCATTCGACTAATCTGAATTGGTAGATTTTTATCAAATGCCTGGTGTGGAAATTACAACTGGGCTACAACATCGATCGTAGTGCACTCTCGTTAATTTCGAGCAGCCAAAATCGAAATCGAGTGTTCAGTCAGTGGAGTCAGTGCTTAAACCTTACAATGAATATGATCGAAATCGACGAGTAGGTAGGATACAGTTTTTTTAGAACAAATTCAGTGTCTGGACAAATACTGTTGTAGAGCTTCTGGGATGCGTTCTAATCTTTATCTTTTGCTTTCATTTATTATTGTAATGGTTATTTCGTGGTTTTCTCATTAAAATGTTTCACAAATTGCATTTGAAACCAGCAGTTTTCTCCCCGATCAAAATTGGTTCCCCCAATTTCCCGAAAACTAACGGCAATCTTCAGGGCCAACATTGTTGTCCGCTATATTCACACAAATCCTAAAGCTCCCGCTGATCGTAACGAGTCATCGAACATCGATCGGTGACGTTTGTTCTGTGTTATTTTTTTGGTTGTTGTTCCGATTGATTTCTCCATATCTTTATAAGCTGAAAATGACCGCATTAAGCCCGCGTTAAGCGCTCTTGTGGCACATGATGGGCTACACACATAGGCTGGACTTGAGAAAACAGAGACACATTTCATAAAAAGAAAAATTATCATCGCCATGCTGGTTATGTGGTTACACTTTCAGCCAATAGATAGGGAAGTCCACTTGGTTGGTAGCGGATGATCTGCGGCCTTTGGGAATCCGAAAAGCCAGCCGCGGCCTCAGTTCAAGACGATTGCGCATTGGCAGGGAAAGCGTGATCCCCTAATAAAATAGGGTTTTAAGATCCGTGTTTGAACACGAATTAGATCTAACCGATAGCTGGCTTAAGTCGGTCTTGTCTGTTTTCTTATGCATCAGCTCACCTCACAATGTAAGTTGATGCAGGTTCACCTTGATCTCTAGCGAAGGTATTTGGCATTCTCTGAGTGGCTCCAGATGCACTAGGCAGCACGTTCAAATTAATATTGGCCATTCGAAACAGTTCGACAAACCGGGAAAAAGGTGCATCTCTTGAGGTTCACGACCTCACTGTTGCATATCTGAGAATGATTCATTCGTTTTTTGGACCCACAAAAAAAAAGAAAGAGAAAACCCACCAAAGCCCGCAGATCTAGATCGTCCATCGTCGTCGTGAGAGTCAAGGTTAAAAACGGTTCAGCCCTCTGCTTTGTCATTCCATCGATTGATGATATTCACGCGTATTACGAAATCGATGATGTCGTTCAACTTGGTGCCAAACGCTTAAAACGTGACCTGACCATTGCACAGCCTGCCTTCGGTCGTTAAGTGGCTCCTTAAGAGCTTGAGGAGTCGGATATCGTGTCGCAATTCCTCAGGATGAGTAGGGTGAGTCGAATTAGGGATAAATATTCGATTGTTTAAGTCATTGCAAATATGTATTAGATATGGTTTGATTATGATGGTGATCTTAAACGGGGATTTTTATACATCTGACAATTAGCGTCGGGAGACTTCAGATCCTCCCCCAAAATTGAAAATTTTATACATTTTCAGAACTTCAAAACACATGTATTTTTTCAGATTTCTAAAATTTTTATTTATCGAGATAGATTTGGTTCGATTTTATTGTAAATAAAATAAACCCATGTTTCAGAGCTATATACATACATAACTTTTCCATTAGAGTAATATTACATTATCAATATGATACTTAGATTATTAGTCGAAACTTGAAGTCAGTTTTGCTGCAAACACTCTACAAAACACGATAAAATAGTGTTTTTCAACTGCTTTGATAAGCACTTTTCTGCCATGTTACGCCGAAGTGACGCATACACCATTTATGTTTTTAGTGAATAAAAGCGATTTTCCTTTATTCGATTATCTGTTACTTTTCATAAAATATGATCTGTAGAATTTATGCTGAGATAGATGACAAATGCAGCCTTTTGAAACACAACTCTTCATTTTGCGTAATACTCGTACAATTGCTATAAATGGATATGCGCCAGTTCAACGTATAAACGTAAGTTTTGATTTGATGATTCTCCGTCGGAGTGATGTTTATCCTTAGTCCTGTCGTGCAATTGGAACAAATTTCGTTCTACAGTTGGCCAGTGCGTTGGATCTTCTTAAATTGTGGTGAGGAAGAATATTTGAGTGATGCTATCGGAGAAATTTCTCAAGGTATGTAATTCTTTGTACTTATTAGGACCGGGAATGAAAAAAAATTGTCTGATTTGTAGATGACTCATTTTTTTATACATTGGATTTGAAGGAAAATTGACATAGGTGAATTAGGCGGAAACTTCTTTGTTCGAGACTCCTTTTTTCTGAGGAAGGAGGGAGGGGGCTTCTCTTTTTTATTTTAAACAGATTGTCATATTAAAATATGTTTTTTTCCAAATCTGAGGAATGTCGCTTGTAAATTATACGGGTTATTGAAATTGTTCTGTATCACTTCCAAAAACGCATGGGTATTCGCCACTTCAGCGTATAAATCGCACTTTGGGCGATTGGTTTTTCTCGATTTTCTCAAAAACTGTTGATATTGCCTAATTTGATGAAAGTATTCCAAAGTTCATAGGAAAACGCACACAATAGCGTCAACAAGTCAAAATCGAGAAAACTGGATATTCGTCACTTCGTCATATCACAGCAGTATGACCCATGGCCGTAGGAACGGTGGGGGGGGATTTGGAGGTTAAACCCTCCCCCCATGAGGATCCAAAAAAGCAAGCGAGGTATTCTATTTAACATTTATTTTAAATTCATAATCCAATTATGATAATAGAGAAAGGTTATTGAAGAGTGACAATCTGGACTAAAAACTAATGCCAAAAACTCAAAAACCCATCCCAAGTTTTAAATTCTGCTACAATTTTTCAAAATTTTCTCACTTCTTCATGGAATAAGGTTACCAGAATTTTTACAGTACGTATCTGGGCCGGACAAATCCGAGCTGTTTTATATAAAAACCTGCAAAATCCGGGTGTTTGATTTCAAAATTGTCGACCAAAATCCGGGAATATCCTGGCAATTCTGTTCAGAACCTAGGAATTACTCATCAAAAATCAAGAAAGAAAACAATTCATGATTCTTTTTTTTTTACTTGCTTCAAAAATTTTGGACGCATAAATCAAAATAAATTTTCAATACAAATTGATTAAAATGCTGATTTGGAAATAAGATTCGGAAATCGTAATTTTGTACATTTCAGAAATCGTATCGAAAATTCGGAAACAGATTCAAAAATCAATTTTCGAATTCAGGTTCAGAATTCAGATTGAAAATTCAGAAAAAGATTTGGCTTGTGAATAAGTTTGTCAATCAACATAAAATTGTTGAGGAATTCAAGAGAATATGAACTTAAATATTTTCTTGTCAATTCAATTTCCAGTTTTAATTTTTTGTATCAAAATAAGTTTGTACAAATTACAAATATAAAGTAGAATTTGAGTTGATTTTTTTAAGTTTTGTTTTATGCAAAATATTATAAATTATTTTTTTGAAAATCATCCTCAGGTTTATAAATATGGAATTGATTCTTTATGAACATATATTTGAAAGAAAAGAAAGAAACTGTCAAAGAAACATGTACCTGATCTTCACCTAAAAAATCTGCACAATATTCTATACTTTCCTGGTGTTTTTTAACTTTTTTTTATATTGTAGTTTTTTTAAAGCCAAATTTAAGATTAAAATAATAAATTTGAAAACTTGAAGCATCAAGCAAATTTAATCCGAAAATGTTTTATCTCGTACTGTTTATTTGAATATTTTTATTTATTTTCATCAACGATTAGAATCTTGGAACTTGCTGAAAAGTTTGGAAGATTGGGCTTGTTTGATTTGAGTATAGAATAAGCTTTTTAAGAAATTGAAGGCTACCCTAAAAAAATTATTTTATGCTCAAATCAAATAACTTTGATCTACCAGACTTGAACAAATTCATAAATTTTAACCATCAATGAAAGCAAATTCCATATTTTGTTTTGAAACTTTTCATTATAAAAAAATAAGGACCACTTTTCTATAGTTACTACGAAAACTATTAATGAGTACTGAAAAATGAATAATCATATATGTAGCTTCAAACATATTTTAATTATTTTTTTTTGTTCGTTCTCGTTGGGAAAAATATCATAGGTAAAAATCAGCCACCAAAACCCCCCTCCCATGAGTCCGTTCTTTCTACGGCCTTGGTAAGACCCTTAAACTTTGTGTTTTTATGTTGATGTTATGTATTTTTATCCTCTACCGTATAATTTGCTTGCTTAGAAATTCAAGATTCTTTATGTTTTCTTCATTCCACTTCCTTCACTTTTGAAATTTTATTTTTAGTTTTCATAAAGTTGTGTTCAAAATTGCCTCGTGTTCATAATTACTCCACTTAGCCCTACATATAATCTTAAATCATTTTCAGCATAAATTAGAAACAAATATTTTAAAATGAGAACTGCAACTGGCGTTTGAAATTTCAATACAAAGATGATTGCATCTTATTTAGTGTAACTGGATCTTTAAAATTTTTTAAGATCTGAAATTTACACTTTTGTTGTAAGTTTCATGAGTTCTCTAATTATACCAAAATGCATGATTTTATGGTATGGAATCTCCACCTTCTATTCTTTTTAAGTGGAGAGGGCTCACGAACTTCCATTAAAACATTGTTGGTATATAAGTAATGTCACTTACCGCATGTGACTCCATTTGTTGGATAATATTATGAAAAAAAAACGTGTCTCCTCCAAACCCAGACCCCCCCCCCCTCATACCCATTTTTTTTGTTTCCAAAAACCCTCTCATAGTAAATATGATCCCATCAGATGATAAGTTCTAAAGCGATACATCAAAATTATATGGAATCCCCTCCTTTCCTCTCCTTCCTGCAAGGCGGAAGGTTTTATAACAATCTTAGAAACATATCTCGTACCCAAACAACTTCCCATGCCAAATTTGACTCCATTTGCTTGATTAATACTTAAATTATGCCAATAAAATTGTATTAGGGCCCCTCCCACTATCGTACTCATTGGAAGGAGTAGAGTGCCTGAATTAAAAATAGAACCATTTCTCGTGCCCTAATCCGTTTCTATGTGAAATTTAATTTCATTTCTTTGATAAGTTCTCGAGTTATGTAAAGAATTGTATCATCGCCTTCTATATCCTCAACTGAAGAATGGAGGGATTTTTAATAATTATTCAGGAAGGAGGGAGTGGTACCACTGACATGACACTTAGAAAAAAAATCCGATCATTTTCTGAATAAGTTTGCCACCTATCGTCGGTATTGCGAATTTTTGACAAAAAATTTCCTGTAGGAGAAGTTTATTATCTAGTACGATCAGGCGCGGTCCTATGGGGGGGGGGGGGTGATCGGGGTGATCACCCCCCCCCCCCCCAAGCGGCAAAGAACTGTTACGAAATACTCGCAAACGCTGGATTTTATTCAAAAACTATGAACTTTTCCTAGCAGGTGTACTTTCGATTTCTCAAATTTTTCCACTCCGTGGGGGTGTTTCTTCAATAAAAGAATTTATAATTCACTTAATAACTTAAAATTGAAAAACTAAAACATCTGTAACTTGAAATTCTCTGGAACGAATTTCACCAAATAACTTTTGTTGAGGTACTTACAGCGTTGAATTACAATTTGCTCACGATATACGCTACCGGCCAAAAGTTTGGGTTCACCCCCTCAAAAACAAGATAATTTATTTGGTCATATCTTAGTCATCTTATGACTTATTGCATTTCTTTTGATCTCATTCTAAAGTCGATGATTGAAACCTTTTTCCTATGTTGTTGGCAAAATGTTTATGTTAACTTAATATGACCTAAACTTGGCTTAAAGTTGGAAAATTTCCAAAAAAAATCGCACTTTATATTTCAACCCGATCAGTTCAAGGTCGGTTGGACCGAATTTAAAAATTCATGCTGCATTTGAATCTTTTTCATAAATGTCAAAACTCTGTCATCAAACAACGTATCGCTAATCTATATTTAATTTATATTTAATGGTCATGAGTTGTTTTCGCTTTTTGGATATTTAGTGAAAATGTTTTTTCAGTCTAACTTCGTTAAAACTTTGATAGTTTGATTATTTTTTGATAATGTTCACCAAATAGTCGGTATTTTCAATAAATACCTTCAAAATTGTTTCGACCATAACATTATTATCTTACGAGTTATTGCAGATCTGTTTGGCTCCATGTTTGATGGACCAACATATCTCGATCCTTTTAAGAAGAAAAATAGACTTGAGCTCTTAAATGTTAAATTGCCTTTGGGGCAGTTCAGAAACCACGTGGACAGAAAAATGAGATTTTTACCCCTTTCTCCTTCTCCATGCACAACAGTGGACATTTAGCAGTCCCTATCCCCCTTCCCCAGATGTTAACTTGGACAGATTCGAATTTTATTGCCTACATCTAATACTACATTTCCATTTCTTGATTTATTTTTCATTGCAAGCTCCGATTTTTATAAATTACAACTCAATTTGAGATTCTCAAAAGATCATATTTTTCGAATTAAAGATATCGAAACTGTCAAGACAATTTAAATTAAATGGATACATTTAAATTTCAGATTTTTTTTGTTAAATATTTTATTATTTTGGAACTTTTTTGAAAAAAAAGATCATTGATTGTATTTGCCTCGACGTAGCAAAAATGATCGATTTTGATTTAGGGATTTAAAAAGATTCTTCATAACTCAAACTATATTTGGTAATTTTTCAGATATTTACAATTTTAATTTACATACTTTTCCGTTTGAAAAAGAAATAAAAATTTTAGATTAATATTTGGAAAATGGCCAAATACATCAAACACTGTGTTTTCTCAAAATAAGACACTTTTTTTTAAGTAAATCATTGATTTTTCTCTCTAAGGTTTATTTACTGTCATATTTTACGTCTTTCATATTAGCTTTTATGCACTTATACCTCTTTGGTTGAAGGGCTTCATATATTTTGAGCCGTTATCATAATTAAACAATTTTAATAATGATCAATAGTTTTTATAAAAAATCCATCCTTTAATTTAAAACTTTGAAAATTAAGTTAATTAAGTAAGAAATGGTCACGACAACTATGAGGATTTCATGGTAATAAATAGTTACATTAAAAATGAGAAACTTAGATTATTGGTTGAAACTTGAAACCAGTTATGCTTCAAATTCTATACAAAGCACAAAAATAGTGTTTTTCGCCTGCTTTGATTAGCACTTTTGCTCCAAAGCTGTAAGAGGCTTGCGTAACCTGTATGTGAGCGCAGTTGTTCACGCGTTGTTTGTTTTCTATGCAAAGAGAGAAATATATTTTCATCAATTCTTTCATCATTTTTAAAATATAAAAAACAATGCTATTTTTTGCAGAATACTCTTTTCACCAAATACTTGAAAAGGGCCAGTAGTCGGTATTCGGCTGTTCGCACTATTTCGTACATCCTTAATAATATCTATTCATTTTTCGAAAAAAATCTGAAAATACTACTTCTGAAACTAGAGGTGGTGGATAAAATCTTAAATCGAGATTAGAAATTTATTTCCAAAACCAGTTCTTAAAGCATATGCTCCAAAAACTTACCTATATTTTATTTTTTCCCAGGTGAGATAAAACTATTCTGTCATCCCCGACTATTTTCTCGGAAACACGACGATCGCTCAAGCTGAACATTCGGAAGACATTTTTCTAATTTTTGATCAACGGCTGGATTTCTGAATTCACACCAATTATTTTCGCAGATATATAATATTTCAAAATTTGAGTAAAAATCCAGCTTAATAATTTAGGTTAAAAAATCCACTCTGAATCTGGAAGTTTGGTTATTTCAATTGCGATTGATTATGAATTTTCACTGAAATATTGAAATAGTATTAACTTTCAGACTAACTTTTTTTTTGAAAATATTGAGAGCATGATAAAAACATACGACTTTTCACTTTTTTCATAAATAATTCGTTGCAAATAAGTTACTTTTTCTTTGGATTCAGTTCCAACAAAATTAAAAATCTAGTATGAGAGCTTGAAATGCAAGAAAAAAATTAAGTTCCAAAAGTGTCATCCCTAAGAATATGATTTTGATGATCTTATTTTAGAATTAAATTTATGTTTAAAAACTGAAGAATTTGAACAAGAATTAATAATAATTCGATACTTTTGAACAACGCTTAAGCAAAATACTTCAGAAATTTAATTAAATATTTAGTTTTTAATTCAGGGCAATTATTAAAGAACACATTTTTTCAAATAATTGTTTTGAAATTGTTGCATAATGAGATCCATTAAAATTTTGGTGAGGGTCTTACCCTGATATGAAGATTTCCTGTCAAAATATTGTGGATAACTTGAAGATTTTTTTTTTTACATTTTCTTCTACGAAAATGTGTGTTGATTTTCATTTGTGAAATGGCATTTATATCAAAAAAATCTTTAAAGAATTCTTAAAGTTGTAATTTTAATACTGTTAAATGTAAAAATTATGAAAATTATCATTTTATCAACACTTTTTTCACAATGAACCTCAAAGATTCGCAGATCGATTTATAAAAAGATATCAAAATAAGTATATTTAGGAAATTTGGTTAAAGTTTTCACTATTTTTCTTTAATTTCAAATTTTTCAAATTACAAACCTACAAAATATAAGTCTTATTTGAAACTGCCAAGCCCCAGCACACACCCCCCCCTACCCCCCCCCCCCCCCCTAAAACATTCTCCACTTTGTTTCTCTGTTTTTTCGCCAGATATCTACGATCCTTCTTATTGACTGATTTTTGGAAATTTAAAATTTAGAAAATCACCCCCCCCAAGAGCCAACTCTAGGACCGCCCCTGAGTACGATTGTATCGTCGAATTTGCTTATTTTTTTATAAGTTGAGCAACTGGGATAGCATTTCATCAAAAGCGATCGATGCGTACTCTGGAATCGATATTGCGTACTGCTGGAAATATTATCCAACAAATGAAATCGATAATCCAGTCAGTATGGTCTGTGGTGGTGCCATATATCAATAGAAACCGTTTTTTGTTTTCAAATATCCTTCCATGATTTTTTTTCATATACTCTAATTGTTCTTGAAATAAGCAATAAAAATCGTATTGACAGTCTAACTTCTCCCTTTCTGTCTTTCCAATGGAAGAAGTGAGGGTTCTCAAATAAACATAGAAATATTCCTTGTGCTCAAATAACATCCCATGCCAAATGCTCGATTCCAATTACTTCAACACTTTTCGAGTAATGTAAACAATTGTACAGGAACCCTCCTCTCTGTTCTATTTCCTTACTGGAGAGAGTGAGGGGTCTCCAATGATCATAGAAATATTTTTCGTATCCAAATAATCTACCATGCCATGTTTGGTACAATTTTCTTGATCAGTTCTCGAGTTATGCAAACATTTGTTTTTTGTTTGGAAGACCCCCTCCCACCTTTCTGTTAGGGGGAGGGGTCTCAAACTATAATAGGAACCTTCCCGGCTTCCAATACCCCCACCTGCCAAGTTTCATGTAAATCGGTTCAGTAGTTTCAAAGTCTTTAGGGAACAAAAAGACATACAGACAGACAGAAATCCATTTATATACATACAGATAAAATTTTCAAATTGTCACTTCTGATATAACATGCTTTCAAAAAATGTTGGTTATAATTTATATGGTCTTCAGACACCAATCTCAGAGTAAAATTTTCCCTTAAAATGAGTTATTTTTATTAACGGTAACTAATCTTCAAGAAAAAAAATAATAGAAAAAACTTTTTTTTAAAAGACCACAATTGATCATTTGAATAGTTCCTAAAAAAACATATGTTTCTGCTCTAAAATATTTTTTTCAATTTAGAATTGAATTTAAAAAAAAAAATGCATTATAAGTAGCTTTAACTACATTTGATCAAAATTTTCATGATTAACATGATTTATGAGCGAAATATTGGAAAAAAGCAGCAAGGTGGTCCAAAATATGTACCCGGTCCAAAATAAGTCCGTTATCCTACGCGGTCCCTCACATTTTGAATTTAATAACAAATTATTTATCATAAGGTACCAGTTTGCCTGGTTTCATCTGGGTTTGCCCGGATAATTAACTCACAATTTAAAAAAAAAGTCCGGTCCTTTGAGTAGCCCGGTTTTGACCGGATGTATTCAGTTCATTTACCAAATCAAACAAACCAAACCAATTGTGTTGTAAAAAAATTATGTTTGCGTTCAAAACAAAACTTTTTGAGCTAGAATAATAAAAACAAACAATCATGAAAGGTTTTTTTCGAAGCCTAAAGTACGATTCAAAGTTTACTGATAAGTTTTGATGAAGAACATTTTTTTCTTCAAGAGTTGTATTTTAATTTAGCTGAATTATTCCTGAGTTTTGACCAAGTTTACTCGGATATTTCCTGGATTTTTGGTCAACTTTTTTGAAATCGAATGGCCGGATTTTCCCAGGTTTTAGTTTTAATAGCCCGGATTTGTCTGGCCCGGATACGTGCTGAAAAAATATCTGGCAACCTTAATTTATCAGCCCGAGTTGGTATACATATATCATTTGATGCTTCATTCCATTAGCATTATTTGTTAAGGAACGACAAAGACTTACAGATCAAATTTCCTCGAAACGAATATTTTCCAAAAACCTTTTAGTGTTCAAACCCTCCTGATTATTAAGATAAATGATGGATTTGTAGAATGCATGATTTATAAGTCGAGATATTGCTCATTAGCTTTAATAAAAAAAAACTATGTCGTTGTGTTATTGAGTCATTGCGCAATCTCTCGTTAGAGTCGGATTTTGTTACCCTACACCAGCATCTATTCTGTCATAGTCATAGTCACAGTTCAACGTAGCCACAGGTCAAAATTTGATTTCTTACACTTATCCATATACGATCCATTTGTAACACCGTATCCGTTCTTCTCAACACTGTCAGTTTTATTCAAATAAAATTTGCATTGGTTAAAGTTTTCCAAAGTTACTGCCAAAGTAGTGCTGAAAGTATTGCACCACAGAATTTCTGATTTTTACTATTGCTTGTTTAACCGACTTTAGACGGGTTTTGTGTTCTACAAATTGAATGAATTTAATTTTTTTTCATCAATACGGTTTCTGTACAACAAAAATTGTTTTTCATCACAAAACTCAGGTCCAGTGAGTTTATCAGGGAGAAAAAAAATGGATTTAAGAGCTTTAAACTGAAATTGATGTTTTCATAATCTTTGTTTTAGATCTAAATATTTAGATTAGATCTTTTCATGATTACAGCAAAACAATTTTAAGCCTTTGCCCGTTGAAATGTCCAAAAATTTCAATTTTGAACTCATATTGTTAGTTTTTGAATCGAAGTTTGTACTGAATTTCAATTTAAAATTAGGTATGATAGTCTTTTGCATTCAATTTCTGTAGCTAAATCATTGTTCCGAATGCTGCGCAAGTCTATTGAGAAATAACTTACAATACAGAATCAAAATGTAAATTTCCTTTAAGTTTAAACACCCGTCCCGAAATGTTTACATACTGATTAACTTTAGCAAAAAGGTTTTTTTGTAAAATAATATGACTACATATAAAAAAAAATTGTGACACACCCTTCCCCACTGAAACAGGATTCTTTGCACGAAATCGATAGTTGCGTTGAAAATAAAAGTACAAGACCACATCTCTCAAACTGTATTCCTCGGAATAATTTATATTCCTCAAGTATGGAACAACATTTTAAAAAAATAAAGCAATCCATCCAAAGCAAGAACAGAGTGCATCATGCAGTGCAGCTGGCTGGACTTTGTCAGATTTCGGCCGACGACGACGGTTTTTGGATCGATGTCGCTAGAGGCAAGATCACCCTAAAGATTTACCAAAACGACAAGGATTAAGTCATTTTTGTGTGGGCGATGATTATTGGGATTTCATCGATCGAGTCCGGTGGATGGATTTTTATTTTTCTCCGGATATTTTTTTCTGTTTCGATCAACCACTTCAAAGTTGTTAACATGTGCATTTCGGCAGGTTAATGATGATCAAATTGGTTCGCCGGCATTGTGAGCTCATTTCTTTCAAGTTTGGGAACCTTAAGTCATTTGACATGGCATCGTTGGCATTTGTGTTCCAAAATATTTGATGAAGGATGCTGTACAAAATTTAAAAATAACCTGGTTCACAAATAAGAACTTAAGATTCGTTGGAGTCTATTCATTATTCGAGACAAACATATGTAGATGCAATAGATGTAACCAAATGAGCAATTGCTGTAGTTAGGATGCTAATCAAGATGATAGGAATCTCAACTCCTACATCAGAAACCATAACGCACCGAAGTATGAAGCAAAAATGTGCTGCACTGTTTTAGGCATCATAGAGATATTTTAATCTAATGATAGAAATCTAAGCACATGGAGCAACTTCTACTGCAGGTCTAAAAAGGTGAACTCGATGAACCATCGAATGTTACAACTTAATCTGCGCTGCTACTTTTGACTCGGAAATTCTTTCAGCTTCACGGTAACCCTTAATGCGTGAGTTTTTATACGAGAAGAGAATCTTAAACATACTATCAGGCTCAAATTTGAGTTCTAGAAACTGATTACTATAACTAAAAAAAGCTGATAATTAATATTAATTTTTTTTGAATTCCGCAACCCAAACTTTGATTAATTTTTCAACCTTAAATTTTTATCACTTATTGACGCAAATTTAGCGTCTATTTGTAAGGGGTGATAATTTTTTTCAATGTATTTTTTTTTTGCTTCGTAAAAGTTCGATATATTAATATTTCAAGTTACAGTAGGAGAGAGTGGGATATCGTGGGGAAACGTGGGTAATTCTAAATATCCGAGATGGATGTGTTTTGAGATTTTTTATTCTACTAGCTTAAATAAATTTACTTACATAATAAAACAAGCACCAGCAAATTGTATCGGTGGGAAATCTAAACATCAAAACAAAAATATACTTATATGCTTATGATTTCAGTTTTGTCTTTCTTTTTCACATGAAAAAGGAACTTTCCATGAACTATCAATAAGTCACTCATACGCAACCGATTTGCAAATCATAGCTTGAGGGAAAGCATGGGCCACCTATATTTTTATGTTTTTATAAGTAATGTTTTTGTAAAGTTTTGCATGCCTAATGAAGAGATATGAAAAATATTCTGTCAATTTTATTGAATGCGTTAGAAACTATCTTTCTGAATCTTATATAAGGATTTTAGCTAAAACGTTTGGGAGCCAAATTTTTGGAACTATTTGATCATACACAACTCTCTTTCTTTTACTCACCTGAAATTGCTTTGAAAAAACTAAATAAATTATGAAAATTTGCATTTTTTTGTTCATTTTGGATTTTGTAGACTACAATTCCCCACTATTGCAAAATGCAAAAAGTACTTGTTTTTGAACAACTGGAACTCGAGAAAATAAATTTATTGAAAAATGAATAAAATTGCCTCAAAGGTGAATCAGCCTGTGGCTGAAAACCTTTGAAATAAAGAAAACCATGCCAGATATCTTTTCCATTTTATCTTTTACAGTGAAAATGTTATGGAGCAAAGAAAAAAAGTGGCCCACAAAACTCCACTCAGCCCTTCTGAAAAAGTAAATTTTGATCACCATGAAAGCATGAATATAATACTACAATGACTTGCATATGTATCAAAGATGGAATATTTTAACAGATTCCAACATCGTAGAGAAATTTGGCTATAAATAGACATATTATTTGCCTCATTTGACTGGCAGAGTAGCATTGTAAGAATCGTTCTTCACTGGATATGATCCATAATAACTCATTTCAGCCAAATCTAGTAAACGAAAAAATTTTGCACTAACTGTCTACAGGACTTGAAGGGCGATAAAAGAGATGCACATATAGTGCGGATCAAGCCAGGCAAGTTCAAGGCCAAAAATCAAAAAAAAGTGTTTCAAAAATAGGTACAGGTAGGCCTTTGTTAGTTATTGACTTTAAACTTGACTTATAATAATCACAAAAATATTTTTAGCAACCGTTTTAACCATTTCCAAGCACACCATTATCAATATTTTAAATGTAGGACAATATTTGTTCTATTGAAAAAACTTTAAAACATTTTTTTTGAAAATCCATCGAACATCATTTTTTTATATACTAGTTGTTCCCGTATGCACTTCGTTTCGCTGTCAACTATTAAGATTTCATAAAATACGATGATGTTTTTCAAACAAAATAAAATTTCGATATTCCTTATACTGAATAAAAAATACCTTTGCAGTAAGACAATTCTTTTTAAAGAGTTAAAAACCCACCTTCATGAACGACGTAACTGTTTTTTTTCCAAATCCCGTTTTTCAATTCGCATTTAGCTTTTTTGTTGCATGATATAAACTGAAAACTCATAAGTAACAATAAACACTGTGCACAAATTTCCACATCGATCCAATACATTCTGATATTTGTTTACAAAAACAGTGAACAGTGCAGGATCCCTAGTCCTAAACTTTTAACTCATTATTCCATAATAGGAATCGATTGGTCTTACTTTAAAACTCTCAAGCGCCATTTTTACATCGATAACAATGCCCGTCTTTCAAATTTCACATGCGCAAATTTTTCATATCAATCAAATGTACAATAACGTCATTATCACAAAAACAATAAACAAACAAAAAAAATTGATACCTGAAATCGATTACCAGTTCTTGAATATTTCCGTGTGCAAATATTCATCTCAGTTCAATGTATTAATTCGTTAACGACTGAATAAGAATACGAAATATTAATATGATTCTTGGAAAATTGTAATTAAGCCTGTTGGAAAATTTATCGTTAATTGAGAAAAAGTGAAATAAAAATTAATTTTTATAAATGTTCATCTAATTATGAGTTATGTTGAATAATTATTTTAATTTATAATTATTTATTAAACATAATTATTAATAATTAATATATTATTTTGGAAAGAGTTGCATGAAAATCTAAAATTAAAAGCGACGTATTCGATTCGGCATCGGCAAGAAAAAAAATGGTTCTTAATTCCGTTTAATAGCAAGATAGTGCTGCCAACTATGACTTGAAACTGGGAAAATAATGTTTGAATGTTTTAAAACATTAGTATTTTTTATTGAGAAGCCTGTTTTTTGGATTCAAATTCAGCCTATAGAATCTATGTTTCGTTACTTTACTTCATTTTAA
>NC_073693.1:272650621-272665848 GCF_029784155.1 Uranotaenia lowii | reverse complement strand
GTTGATCATCATCAATGTCCGACTCGTCCAGCGGTTCTTCCTTGTTGGCCGTCAACGGAGCTTTATTTTCGACCGGTTTCACTGAATACTCGAATTCTACAACATCTTTCTCGTTCTGGCTGCCCATCGACTGCATAAGGCTCTTTTCTTCCAGGCGCTCCTCCTCAACGAAGTTGGCATCGCGGCTGATGATAACCGTTTGTGTTGCTGGATCCAAGAAACGATAAGCTTTATGGTCCGACGAGTAACCCACAAAAGTTAGCTTCATCGATGCTGGGCTTAGTTTTTTCCTTTTCTGCTTGGCGATATGAACGTGTGCCGCACTCCCGAAGACTTTCAGGTGCGTCACATCCGGCTTCCTTCCATACCAGAGCTCGAACGGCGTTGTAGGAACGGACTTTGATAACAGGACGTTCTGCAAATAAACGGCAGTGTTCACCGCCTCGGCCCAGTAACACTCAGGGAGCTTGGCGTCGAACAACATACACCGGCTCATTTCGATAAGGTACCGTTTTTTTCTTTCTGCCACGCCGTTTTGCTGCGGAGAGTAGCTTGTCGTGAACTGCGCTTGAATGCCTTCCCGTTTGTAGAAATTTCTCAGCGCGCTGCCTGTGTACTCGCCACCTTGGTCGCTTCTGACCACTTTCGGCTTCCGACCAAATTGCGTTTTCATCATGGCCACGAATTCCATTATCTTCTCCGGAACTTCGCTTTTTTTCCGCAACAGATACAGGACACAAAATCTGCTGTAGTCGTCGATGACGGTCATAAAATATCGATGACCGGACACCGACACGTTTTCCACAGGGCCGCAAACGTCGGTGTGCACGAGATCAAGCACAGCACTAGATTTTCTTCCCACCGACTTCGGAAACGGCTTTCGGCTCATTTTCGCCTTCTGACAGCAGTCGCATCCCTCTCGTACTCCGCAATTGTACATCTTCAGTCCGACCACCAGATTTTTCTGCATCATCTCACCGACCGCATTGAGCTCACGATGCCCAAAGCGCCGATGCCACACATGCTGGCAGTCAATGTTATGGTGATCTTTTGCTGCCATGACCACTTCCTGCGATGTCTTCACCTTGTAGAGTCCGCCAGTCTTGACTGCGGTCGCCGCTTGTTGACCTCCGACGAGAATAGAGCATCCTCCTTCGTTGAATAGTACTTCTGCACCTTTTTCGACTAGCAGTGGTACAGATAGCAGATTCATTTCCAAGCTCGGCACAAACAGAACGTTGCCAAGGGTGATCTTCGTAGTTTATCCATTGTCATGGTAACACAACAATTGACCATCGCCAACACCTTCAACTTTTGCGATTTTTCCATCGGCCAGGCTGATCGTTTTCATAGGGCTTTCGACGATCTTGTTGAATAATTCTTTGTCGCCACACATGTGCCGGGACGCTCCTGAGTCCACAATCGAGTCACCAACATGAGTTTGCGTACTACCCATCAGAGCAAATGTTACGGATTGCTCTTCACTACGGGCAGCTTTTGCCTTTGGCGAACGACCTTTTTCCGGTTCCATTTGCTTCGCGTACAATCGACATTTCTTTTGTTTGTGGCCACTTTTCTTGCAGAAATGGCACACCAGCGATTTCTTTTTCCCGGTGAAACTTGTCTTCAGACCTGCATCCGACGTTCCGCTTTCTCGTTTTGCCACTTCGTCAAACAGCTTACTCTTCACCAGCTCCATTTTCAGCTCATCGTCGGAACGGCTCTCAAGTGCCGTCGTGAGCGTGTCGAAAGAATCAGGGAGGCTCCTAAGGACCAGCGCAACCATCAGTGGCTCGCCGAGATCCAGTCCAGCACACGACAGCATCGCAAACAGCTCTTCCAGTTCAAAAAGATGTCTCTGCATGTCGTCCCTGTCCTTGTACGTTTTGTTGCAGATCCTTTTCAGTACCGCAACCTTCGACCAGAGGGACGTTTTTTCGTGGTGCTTCATGAGGTTGTCCCAAGCTTCCCTGGCGGTCTTCGAGTTGCGTATCAGGGCATGTTGCTGATCCTCAACGAGCAGTGCAATCGTCGCTCTCGCTTTGCGATCTCCTCCCTTCCATACATCCGTCATCGGCGCCGGAGCTTCGTCCTCGATGTACTTCCACATGTCCTCACGAGTCAGCAGCATTTCAGCCTTGAATTTCCATACCGAGTAGTTGGAACCATTCAGCTTTACGATTGAAACCTTGCTTCCTTCCATGGCGATTCCCGAAACTTCCAGACTTGACAGTGAAAATTTTTTTTTTCTTCAAATAACGTCTACTGTGATCTGGGCCCACAACCTATTGGAGATTCGGAGGGCAAGTAAGGTTCGACTGAACTGTTTGGCTGTTAACTAAAGACTAAATTTTATTTCTTCATTCAATTATTCTATTCTAAAACTAGGTTGCTTCGATTCGTAACTACTCACAGGATTGCCATTTCGAAGCTTTAAATTTTTGAATTTTGTGTAAGTTCAAGAACTTCGAATTTTTATATAAAACAAAATTTTTCTTTTTTTTAATACTCATAAAACCCTAATCGAAATATCGAAAATACATGTGATCTCGATAAACATTATTCAAATTTAATATGAATTGCATAACCAAGTTTGAACCATGATTTAAAAGCAGCTTTTCATTTCTAATTTCTTATGGTTATTTGTACTGAAAATCAAGAATCCTGAACAGGGTACAGAATCCGAAATACGAAAATAGGAATAAAATTTGGGTTATCGTTATGGGAATTATGGAATAAGAACCTCCGAAATGGGTTTAATTTAATTCAAAATTTGGGACTTGAGATGGGTTTTTGAAATTTTGTTTTTAGTCTGGATTGTTACTCTTGATTAACCTTACTCCATTATCATAATTTGGTTCTGAATTCAAAATTTTGAGTGTAGAGTAGAAAATCTCGCTTGCTGTTTTGGATCCTCACGGGGGGGGGTTAACCCCCAAACCCCAGCCCCCCCCCCCCCCCCGTTCCTACGGCCATGATTGGGGATAACTGAATGCAGACCCCTTAAATAATACAATAAATCCATTTCCGGCAGGCAAAAGTTACAGTGGTTGTATATATGAAACGACCGAGAAGTTCACGTAGAATTACTACAGCCTATCCCGAGTCAATGTGTTTTTCGTTTCAAATAAGCATTCTAGAATAAAGTATGTCGAATTTTTTAAAGGAACTTAACTTCGAAAAAAATCATTCTTCCATAAATTGTCGTTTTAATAACTATTGATGGTCTAAATCGACCCATAAAGATAGTATGCAGCTTTTTCAACTGCATAACAAAAGGCGAATTAAATATAAGTATAAGCAGAAACAAGGCCGATGTCGTCGAAATTATGCGCCCGGCAGTTATGCAAATAATGTGATAAACACATGAGCTTTGTATCAAACGCTTGCAAGAAAAGCCTACAATGACTGCTTTGATCTAAACGCTTGACTCAGGGCAAAAGCTCTCAAACTGTTTTTAGTCTCATGCGTCTCGTTGGATTGGAATCAGTATCATGTTTTCATTTCCCTTAAGATCACATAGCAATCACTAGCTTAAACTGTTGCTTAAACACGAGATTCCCGAGGAAGCGTTAGATTGACCATGTTTTCATATCTACAAATAACAAAAAAAGGCCCTTTTCAGGGCCAAAATCTTAAAGAGAGTTGCGCTTGACTTTTCTTTTACATTAGGTGGATGACGAGTGCGTTGTGTTGGTGGTGCGTGATGGGTGGGTGGTGTGTGATGGGTGGGTGGTGTGTGATGGGTGGGTGGTGTGTGATGGGTGGGTGGTGTGTGATGGGTGGGCGGTGTGTGATGGGTGGGCGGTGTGTGAGGGGTGGGTGGTGTGTGATGGGTGGGTGGTGTGTGATGGGTGGGTGATGTGTGATGAGCTGTGGTGTGCGATGGGTGGTGGTGGTGCGTGATGGGTGGGTGGTGTGTGATGGGTGGGTGGCGGTGGTATTTGATGGGCGGGTGGTATGTTACGTGCGGGTGGTGTGCGATGGTGGGTGTTAAGCGAAGGGTGGGGATGGGGAGTGTGGTGGGTGAAGGTGGTAAGGGGGTTGCGGCTGTGTATGTGTGTGTGTGTGTGTGTGTGTGTGTGTGTGTGTGTGTGTGTGTGTGTGTGTGTGTGTGTGTGTGTGTGTGTGTGTGTGTGTGTGTGTGTGTGTGTGTGTGTGTGTGCGTGTGTGTGTGTGTGTGTGTGTGTGTGTGTGTGTGTGTGTGTGTGTGTGTGTGTGTGTGTGTGTGTGTGTGTGTGTGTGTGTGTGTGTGTGTGTGTGTGTGTGTGTGTGTGTGTGTGTGTGTGTGTGTGTGTGTGTGTGTGTGTGTGTGTGTGTGTGTGTGATGGGTTAGTGAGGTGGGTTAGTGAGGTTCTGAGCTGTCACAACACAACTTGCTTCCGCCGCTGTCGGTCAGCTCTGCTACTGCTCGTGTCACTAGTTTCAATTTCTCTGATACAATGAACCAAACCGTCAGTTGACCCCTTGTTTTATACCTTTCGTAGGCTGGAAATAACAAAACTCATGAAGGGGCGGGGCGTCTAATTTTTTTTCCATTTTCGAATAGCCAATCAACGTTGAGCAGGCTTGGTATGTCTTTTAAGAGAGATGTCTTTGAAAGAGGCGTTTTTCGTGACGCGAGATCGGTTCGCGAATTTCAATTTGCCCCCCTATAGTGTTGCCGTAAGACGTAATTCTACGTCAAAAAGTGATGCCTGACTAGTAGACACCTTGTAAGTAACTAATATTGAGCAGTTTAATAGATCGCAATTAGTGCAACCGATTTTTACGCAATGTGACAGATGTGTTCTGATCGAGAGAGAAATTTATGTTAAAACCGGATTTAAGAGATCAAATTCTTCGAGATGTCTACTCATGAAAAGGTTCCAATCAGATTCCAATTGGTTTTTCCAGGTGAATTTGTGTAAAATATCATGATTTTGCAAAGGTTTTGCTTCTTTGGTAAAGATCAATACATGACTTAAAAAAGTGTGCAAAGATAAAAAAGAGATTTTATGAGAAAGTAAGAATTTTTCTTGAAATCATTGACAATTTTTTTTATATATTTTTACATTAAATATCATATTAACACCTTTATTTCCTCCATAGAAAGTTTTTCGATCAATGAACAGTTTTTAAAATACACACGATTGTACTGCCTGCCTGTAGTCTGTAATACCAGAAAACAATTCCCGCCAATCATATCCTATGTTCCGGTTTTAGAGTGTCCGTCCCGGGATTTCCCGGGAATTTGAAAACTTCGGGAATACCCAATTCCCGGGAATCGAGGTTTCATTTCCGGGAATCCCCGACATGGATAAAATTATTTATCTAGAAAAGCCTGATAGCCTCTGGAACCCTTCTTATTGTTGTTTTTGAAAATAAAGTCATACGAAACTCATTTAGAATATGCCGATTCCTGTGACAGTAGACATTTTGCACCAATTAGGTGCAATTTTTCTATTCAAATAGTTAAGTTTAAAAATATTATATGTATTTCCACACCGTTTTCATTGAATGAAAACCCACAACACTTCTAAAAATATATGAGAAAAATAAAGCAGCAAGTAGGCAGCAATTCTTCATACAATTAAGGGTTAATAAAAAAATATATCTTTTTATATATCTGATGAATCCAAACTTTTTTTTCGTTTTTCTGACCACTTAACATGTTTGTTTTTCACATGAAAAAAAAAACGATGTCTTCTACATTTTTAAGTTTTGAAATTTATATGGCTTTCAAAGCCAGAGGTAAATAGGTGTAAATTTTCGAGAAAATACTATCTGCCTACTTGCTGCGTGATTTTTCTCATATATTTTTAGAAGTGTTGTGGGTTTTCGTTTCAGATTATTTTATAGTTCGTTTGACTGTTTATAATTAATCATTGTTGAAAATAGTTTCATTTATTTTTTTAAAAATGATTAATAAAAATCATTATGAAGAGTACATTTTGACCAAATGCTCGAAAGGTTCGAAAAGCTATATTTGAATCGAAGTGTATATATTTTACATGTTTTTGAATATTTCCCGGGATCCCGGGAATTCCCGGGAAACGAGCCACCAGATTTCCCGATTCCCGGGAAAGGGAAAATGGCCGGGAAACGGACACTCTAGGTTTAACGTGTTTACATTATAAGGTTCAGATTCTGTTATTTGAAAAATTTTTAATGGCACTCGTTTCGGTCTAGTCGAATTAAACTCGTCATTCACCTGAGAGTGCTTAAAATAAGTTTAAATTTAGGTATGGAATCTGTTATCATAAACGAACTGCGAATTACTCAGTCTGTTTAGGTTCATCATCCATCGACTTCCTAAATGGTACATGTCTTTATCTCGTTTCATTATGCAATGCCTAACCTATGGCAATGCTGCTTATCTCATCTTTTGCTTATATTTAGGAAGACTGTCAATATCGGCAGCGCTCTGTTCGTGGGTGTTTTCTCTAAATTATTCCCTGTTTTATCGTACACTGAACTCCCCATGCATGAGGACGCCAATGTACCAATTAGATAACGCATCCGCAGACCACTTTGCCATGCACAGAACGCACTGACTCATGTAGGTATATGCTTCACCTTCAATGATAATCAGCTAACTAATCACCTAGGGTCTAAAAGTTTTGGTGATTAAATTTAACACTAATCTACATTTAATTGGATTTTTTAAAGAGCCACACAATGTATCATCTGCTAGGGCTGCTCCATACAAAGAAAAAATATTTCACCAGATTTGACACCCTTTGATAAAACGATTCTTATCTTCAGGTTTCAATCGGGAATCGCCATCCCTGCTAACACTGAACTGTGTCAGGTCCATTTATCAAACTCTGTACATGCCCGCAGCTTGCCCTTATACGGACTTGTACGATTGGCCCTTTTCTGGATTTCCGAGCGATTACCGGGGAAGCAACAAGTATTATTGATTTGTCAATTCATTTGTCTTCCAATCCAACAACGAGTTAGGAACGAATAAGTTCTCGCCTCCACGACCCTGTACTCAATCTGATACCGCGCGACTGGACCCAACCGGGCAGGTTCCCTTCGATTATCTTATTTTTCTCGTTAATAAACGGCGACAGACCCAAATCACGCACACGCACTTTATCTTCGGGTTAGAAGTGGTTGTAAAAATTCTTCTAAAATATGTCATACATGCTTCCAGTTGTGTCTGCTAGAAGCCAACAACCACCGATCTAATATCATCCATTACAGCCGAACAACACTCGGATGACCCATCCAGTAAAGGTCTTGCAGATCCGTGGTTCAGATTATCTTGTTCCCGGAGTTGAAGGTGGCCTACGAGGGGTGCATTCGATTTCCACCTATATGGTTTGACAACCCTTAACTAATGAAATGTTAAATTTAAAGCATATACTAAGACCAGTTTAAGGGCTCTAAAATGAAAATTGACAAAAAATAAATTGGAGTGTCTTTTGAAGCGAATGTTGTGTACCTATTCAAAAAATTAAATTGTTCAAGAAATGTTATAGAGAATCATGAGAAAAAAAAATCGTTCAAGTTAAATCAAATAAGCAACTTGAACTGAAAGTAGATAATTTCCTACTGAGTAGACTATTCTGAAGGAAGTGTTTGAATTCAAAAACTTAGATTTTTTTTTCCAGTAAACCACACTTTTTCCAGTTTTAAGTCGTAGATGGCAGCACTATCTTGCATTTAAAACCAAATTGATTTTGAATATTGAATTTGCGGGTTTATTTAGGCACATAATATGATTTAGTGATCTAAATTTCCAAGGCATTCTCGCTGTACCAAGTACTTATTTATTGATCAATATCAACCAGCACACCTTAGTTATCAATTACCGCGGATGGATTAACATGGGTCTCAATACTCTCAATCCGCTTAACAGCAGGATAGTGCTGCCATCTGCGACTTAAAACAGAAAAAAAATGATTGATTAAAGAAATTAATAATTTTAAATGAGAAGCTTTTTTTTTATCCAAATTCAGTCTAGAATCTGTGTTTTATCATTTCACGTCAAGTTAATGAAGAAATTAAGCAGTTTGATATAATATTATAGTTCATATGTAAAATTTCTTATTAGAGGAGAGGCGGGCTTTATGGGCATATTGAGAAAAGTACTCATTTTCTCCCATATTCCAATAGATAGTAGTCTAAAAAGTTTATGCACATCAGCAAACATCTGTTAAAATCTCTTACATTTTTTGTGAAAATAATTTTATAATAAATGTAGTCAAAATAGCCGATTTCCGAAACCGGCGGGCTGAATGCGCATATTTATGTTTTAAGCTATTTTTCATTCACACTTGAAATATTTTGAAAATTTTTAATTTAAAATGGTAGAAACGGATGTCAAGCATATGTCAAGGCTGAAATTTTGGCTAAATTTAAGATATCACCAGTTATTAAACATGAAACTTAGTTAGGTACCGTAAACTGGGGGAACTTTGATCAGCGGGGTAGCTTTGATCAACATGAAATTTTTGCAGATTATCATGATTAACTTAGTATAAAGTTAAAATATCTGAAAACTGTTTACTACGTTTGAAAGCCTATAAATTGAGTTACAAATAAGCTTAATTTGATTTTTATTAGAAGATTTTTTATGTTACTTAAAATGTAATTTAAAAATCTTAAAATATCTGTTTTTTTGGAGGCTCATAAAGAAACATCTCTCCTGATCAAATTCAAGCATTTAGGAGCAAATGGGTTGTTAAATGTTAAATTTCAACTTTTTTCTTGGTAAAGGATTAGTTTAAGTGTTATTTTTACGGTCATTTGATGATTATTTTTGGATGTTGATGAAAAAACGGTCATTTTCCATGAAAAAGCCCGTGTAGAAAAATGGCTGAAAACCCTATCAAATGGTTAAGTTTGAAGAAAACAAGAACCTAGGAGCGGTGCGAGAACTTAGGGAATTGCATGAAGGTAAAATTTCATTAGTTTTTGAGGCCAAAAAATATTGAGAAATGTTTATAATTTTGCCCCTAAATGTATGCAGCAAAATTGTCCATCTTTTGAGTATCTTTGATTTTCAAAGAAAACGTTGAACAATTCAATTGCGTCCAAACAAAAAATTACTCTTATCGATGTTTTGAGCCTTCTTTGCAAAATGGCATCAAAACAATAAATTTGAAGATGTTGAGATACGTAAAAACCAAAGTTATCAAAGTTACCCCGAAACTCGAAGACTGGTTTTATAACAAACATTTTATTATTACCACCAATGTCGTTTGAATTAACTGCAATCAATGATCATGTTTAATACTCCTCACCTCAGTAAGTGTTTTAAAGCTTTTAGGTGTTACGAAAAAGCAACTTCTTCCAAAATATTCAAAAATGAATGAAAAAAGTGATCAAAGTTCCCCCAGTTTACGGTATGCTATATGGCCATATTTCATATTTATCGGATCAGTATTAAGCACTTCTATTTTCGCTGTAAGATTGTGATTTGGGCGTAGATTTAATGTTTCAATGATAAAAAGTAAAAAATTTATAAGACTTATCTATTTTTTCTTGATATAGGCTTTTAACCTGCCTGATATGAGCATTCAAAATCTGTCTTTATTCCAATGTCTGATCATTTCCAACTTTACCAAAAGCTTCAATTTGTTGGATTTTCGATAAGATGAATAAGAAAGAAAAACCATTGACATTTTCTACAGATTCTGTACGCATGATAATTAAAGTTCAATATATTTAAAAAAAAAACTGACAAAAATCTTTTTTAAAGTTTTTTAATATTTATGAATTAATTTAATAATTATATTTTTCTATACCATATGTCAAAAGCGTATTACCCGCAAACTGCACTGATTAAATATGTTGAATCTCCAGCCATATCGTCCATCGGCTGTAAGCGCATATTACCCAATATGCGCATTTAGGAACACTTTCCCCTACCAGAGGTAAATTTCTCAAAAACCCCTTCAAACCCTTTCGAATACTAGAAAATACCTAAAAATACAGTTATTTGTTAAAATAGTTCAAAGAATCATTGCATCATTACTCACTTTTACACTGTAAATGTTAAGAAATAGTCTTGATTTATCTAGAAAAACATAAGTGGTATTTATTATTCTTATTTCGCAACATTTTTTCATATTTTTGGTCCTCACCGCCAAGCATTTCATAAAAAAAACTTCTGCTTGATTTATCCGTCGAAAAATCTAAAACAAATTGCAGAATAAAATTTTAAAGATTTTCAATCATTCACATTTTAACAAGCAAAACATATTATTATTTTATTTACATAGTATTCCGTCTTACGACAAAACTTGACAAACATAATTCCTAAAATTCACTCGGTCCATGGCAACCGTTCTCCAATTTCTCGGGCACCCCACGTTCGCCAGATCACGCTCCACTTGGTCTAACCACCTCGCTCGTTGCGCCCCCGCTTGTCTTGTTCCTACCGGATTCGTAGCGAACACCTGTTTTGCAGGACAGTCGTCCGGCATTCTCGCAACATGTCCCGCCCAGCGTATCCGACCAGCCTTCACCACCTTCTGGATACTGGGTTCGCCGTAGAGTCGCGCGAGCTCTTGGTTCATCCTTCGCCTCCACACTCCGTTCTCCTGTACGCCGCCAAAGATGGTTCTTAACACTCGTCGCTCGAATACTCCGAGTGTACGCAGGTCCTCCTCGAGCAATATCCATGTCTCGTGCCCGTAGAGAACAACCGGTCTAATAAGCGTCGTATACAGGTTACACTTTGTGCGAGGGCTAAGTCTTCTCGACCGCAGTTGCTTGTGGAGTCCATAGTAGTAGCCTCCGGATCTCACGGCTGGTGTCATTGTCTGCGGTCACCAGTGAGCCGAGATAGACAAAGTCTTCGACTATCTCCAGCTCGTCGCCGTCGATCGTGACCTTGTTATTACTGGATAAGCGGGTTCGGTCGGTCTCGGATCCGCATCCTTCCTGCTTCGCGTTTCAGTTTGCGGTAGATCTCCTCCACCGCCGCAGATGATCTGCCGACTATATCAATGTCATCGGCAAAGCAGATAAGTTGACTGGATCTGTTGAAAATCGTGCCCCGCATTTCGCCCACCGCTCGTCGAATAACACCTTCTAGCGCCACGTTGAACATCATGCAGGATAGACCATCACCTTGTCGAAGCCCCCTGCGCGATTCGAATGAACTCGACAATTCACCCGAGATCCGCACACAGCACTGCGTTCCATCCATCGTCGCCTTGATCAGTCTGATCAGCTTCCCGGAAAAGCCGTTCTCGTCCATGATTTTCCATAGCTCGTTACGGTCGATCGTGTCGTATGCGGCTTTGAAGTCGATGAATAGATGGTGCGTAGGGACTTGGTGTTCACGGCATTTTTGGAGGATTTGCCGTAATGTGAATATCTGGTCCGTCGTAGACCGTCCCTCCATAAAGCCGGCCTGATGACTTCCCACGAATCTGTTTGCTTGTGGCGTTAGGCGGCGGAGTAGGATTCGGGACAACACTTTGTAGGCGGCATTGAGGACAGTGATCGCTCGGTAGTTCTCACAGTCCAATTTGTCGCCCTTCTTGTAGATGGGGCATATTACCCCCTCCTTCCACTCCTCCAGTAGCTGTTCTGTGTCCCAGATCCGGATTATCAACCGGTGTAGGCAATCGGCCAACCTGTCCGGGCCCATTTTGATGAGTTCAGCTGCGATGCCATCCTTCCCAGCCGACTTGTTTCTATTCAGCTGGCGAATGGCTTCCTTAACTTCACTCATCGTTGGGAGTGGCTCGTCTTCGTCGTTGGCTACGCCGGCGATGTACCTTCCCCCACCGTCTTGATCTCCTGCATGTGCGCCGTTCAGGTGTTCATCGAAGTGCTGCTTCCACCTTTTCATCACCTCACGATTGTCCGTCAGGATACCCCCGTCCTTATCCCGGCACATTTCGGCTTGCGGCACGAAGCCTTTGCGGGATGCGTTGAGTTTCTGATAGAACTTTCGTGTTTCTTGGGAACGATGCAGCTGCTCCAGCTCCTCGAGCTCCTCCTCCTCCAGGCGGCGCTTTTTCTCCTGGAAAAGTCGGACTCGCTGCCTCTTCCGCTGTCGGTGATTTTCCACATTTCGACGGGTGCCTCTCTGCACTACTGCCGCCCGCGCGGCATTCTCTTCGTCCATCACCCTCCTACACTCCTCGTCGAACCAGTCGTTCCGTCGAGATCGCTCCACATAACCGATGACGTTCTCCGCAGCACTGTTGATGGCTGTTTTGATGGTATCCCAACAGTCCTCGAGAGGGGTTTCGTCAAGCTCGCCCTCTGCCGGCAGCGCTGCTTCGACCGATTGCGCGTAGTCTGCCGCGACCTCAGGTTGCTTCAATCGCGCGATATTTAACCGAGGCGGGCGCCGGTTTCGCTCACTACGGAGAGTTTTGGGCGCATCTTCACCATCACCAGATAATGGTCCGACTCGATGTTGGCGCCCCGACAGGATCTGACGTCGATGATGTCCGAGAAGTGCCGGCTGTCGATCAAAACGTGGTCGATCTGTGATTGAGTTTGGTACGGTGATCTCCAGGTGTACTTGTGTGGGAGGCGGTGCTGGAAAAAGGTACTACGTACGGCCATTCGTTTGGAGGCGGCGAAATCAATAAGTCTGAGGCCGTTTTCGTTGGTCAGCTGGTGTGCACTGAACCTTCCAATTGTCGGTTTGAATTCCTCCTCCTGGCCGACCTGAGCATTGAAATCCCCGATGACGATCTTGATATCATGTTTTGGGCAACGGTCGTATTCACGCTCCAGCTGCGCGTAGAATTCGTCTTTGTCGTCACCGGTACTTCCGAGGTGAGGGCTGTGCACGTTGATGATGCTGATGTTGAAGAACCGGCCCTTGATTCTCAACCGGCACATTCGAGAGTTGATCGGCCACCACCCGATCACGCGCTTTTGCATCTTTCCCATCACTATAAAAGCTGTTCCAAGCTCGTGTGTGTTGCCGCAGCTCTGGTAGATGGCACGACCATCTGGGTACGTTCGTACCGTGGAGCCCTTCCAGCATACCTCCTGCAGCGCTACGATGTCGAATTTGCGGCTCTTCAATTCGTTGGAGAGAACGTGGGTACTGCCCACAAAATTTAGAGATTGGCAGTTCCATGTTCCAAGTTTCCAATCGCTAGTCCCTTTTCGTCGCGTGGGTCTTTGCCGATTTCCATCCGAAATTTGTTGTTCGTTGTTCGTTGCTTATGTTTTTTGTAGTCACAGGCTCGCAAGGCCCGCAGCTAACCCCACTATCTCGCAGGAGGACCGTCGTGATGTTGCTGTTTTGGGTCCCGAACACCACCAGGACGCTGTTGCACTTCGCACGCCGCCCCTGACATGGAGAACAGACGCGTACGAAGCCCCCTATCTCAGTCTGCATGCGACCAAAGCATCCACCGGGGTTGGGTACCCGATCTCCGCTAAGGTTGCTCGCACCCCAGCTAGCACCACGGGGAGGTAGAGAATCGGAGTTGCAGACAAGAGGTGATATGACCACTACCCGAAGGTTGGGTGTATGGGGTCTCGAGTTGCACATTGTCTACTTCACTAGCCAAACATATAATGGCACTATTTTCACTCACTGTATAATCGGAACAAAAAAAAAGAATTGAAGCCTTGATTCTGTTTTAAACGTTTTCGTTTTAATGGGTGTTCGGATCCAAAAACGGTCAGACTAAATTGCGTGTAAATCGCGTATTTCTTTACTTTAAAAAAAATCAAAGTTTATTTCATTTTGATGTTCAACATGTATAAAAGACGGAAAAAATGCTCAGTTTAGATTCCGGTTGACCTAGTCCAAATTAACGAGCCTTTCGTTTGACGCCTGCCATCAGATTTCACAGTCACTTAATCCACTTTCTTCGCCGCAGAACGCCAGTTTGCTGTGAACTGCTTATTGTTGCTAACAGTTTTTTGGGTCTTTTTATGGTTCTGCAGTATTTTACAATTGTGCGAAGTTCTGGTGTGTTGGAGGGGTTCTTATCTTCGAGCACAACTTGAATGTTTTTTTCCATAATGGTAGGATGCCAAATCTAGCCAAAACAGCACAGACTAGTCATGTTTCTTCAAAAAAAGCACCAAACGCTTTCACTCTTTCACGTAAATTTCCTGGTTGACGGTCCCGGTTGCCACAAAAATGTTGCTTTTCAATCATTTTTTTTTTTCGACAAAAAAACGGACCTGTGCCAAATTACAGCTCAATCCAATTTTATTTGGGGATTTCAGTTTGTTAACCCTCAAAAATCACCAAAAGTGGGATCAAAAAAAATCGGAAAAATCTAAAATTTTAATTTTGATGCCAAATGACACTATTAGATATGTGTTGTGAGCCTACTTGGTTGAATAATTTTACTGAATGAAAGCTATCACAAAACTCTTTAATTCAACCACCGTGGTTGAGTTTAATTTATTAATTAATTAATTCAACCACCGTGGTTGAGTTAAAAGAATCTTTCGATTACTTTCATTCAATGCCAAATGACTTAAAATGCATGAAACGTTAAAACCTGAAGTTATCTTGAAAAAAGTTGTCATAAACCGACTTTAGGATTTCTAAAATAACGTGAGGGGAGACCAAATCCGGAGGTTATAAAATTTAAATTATCATGCCAAAAGACTTAAAAATGCGTAGAACGTCGAGATCTGGTGTTATCTCGAAAAAAAATTCTAGAACTTGATCAGTTTTACATTGCGAAGCAAATAATGAAATATTAATTTTAGATTTCCATGCAACTCTTCCCAAAATCATTCTATTTTAACATTACTCAGAATTAGATGCAAAATGAAAAATATAATGGGAATTGTATAAACATTTATAAAAAGCTGTGTTAAAAACTTGTTTTACCATCTCTGTAAAACTACTCTTTATTACACTTTTTTTCAATAAATTGCCAACAAGCGTAACAAAAATTTTCAAAGATTCATATTTCGTATTCTTATTTAGTCATTCATGGTATAAATGTGGCGTTGAATCAATTAATTCAACTTCTATATATTTGCTTCAAAATTCCAACACATTTACGTCCTACTTTCAATGACCCTTAGAAGCTCTCAACGGCCTCTGTAAGCGTTAGGTTTAAAGTGTTTTTGGTTCTTTATTGATTCGAACACTTTAAAACTGAAACTTTCTCACAAACTGTGTGCAATGGTACAACAGTCACAAGTTGCTTATTTTCTTTTGGTTTATATTTTCTCATGGATAATAAATTGATGGTCTATGGGTTTTAAAAAAGAAAATATCTGTAATTTTTTTTTAGATTTTTTTAATAGAACAATTTTTGTCCTAC
>NC_073693.1:272627121-272650121 GCF_029784155.1 Uranotaenia lowii | reverse complement strand
TTAAAATTTGTATTTCACATTTAGAACATGTTGTCCACAGCTACAAATAGTCTAAATTGAAAGAAGTTGTCGTTTGTTTTATGTCAGTTTTGTTATTTTTTCGTGATAAAACTGTTTGTTTACATTTTGTTTCATACGACGTAATGAAAGCTCACGCGAGAAATGTGATTTATGGATCAACAATCAAAATTTGTGAGGTGTTATGAGAGGTTTAAAATTATAATGAATTTTTGGAAATACCGACTTTCTTTTTTTTTCACCAGCCATCGACTCGGGATTTAGCCGAGCGTGCATATGGTTTACAAAAAGTTTAACATATTAGATTGTTAGTTTGAAAAAAAAACTTTTTCAAACTAGGGTAAATGTACCCGACCTTGGCACCTAAGGCATGGTTTTCCTATTTTTTCAACATACCAACCTTCCTGTTAAATGCACCATAGAACATCCTTTGAAGAATTTACTTGCTAACTAGCTTAGAGTTCAACAAAATTATGTTTTCTCTATGGAACTTTCATTAATGTGAGCAAAATGCATGCAAAGTATTCACTGCGGTGCTCCAATTACTTGGCCGCCGTACCAATTGTTTGCCGTTGCGATGATCTGATTCTTGGCCACCAGCATTGTGCAATAGATCTTTACCAACCATGCTCAATTGACAGTTAACAGAATCTCTTGCTATTCTGAATATATGGCCACTGACAGAATGACGTCAGCTGCGCGTAAAGTTCTATGCGACGATGGAACACCGGGCTTCACTCATACATCAAAAAGGCTTTTGAAAACATTGATGAAATTTGGTTGGAAGGGAAGAACAAAATAAGCTTTCATTTCAAAAAGTCGGAAGTACAGAATTTCCGCAATTTTTATTTTAATTTTTAAAACATTAAACTTTTTACTCATTTAAACAAAGTGATGATTATAAACACCTCAGGTTGTTTCAGAATATTTGTGTATGAACAAGAATCATTGGTTTTTGAATGACAACCAAACCTTCATCAGAGGGACCCACGAACTTTTTCTTTTTTATGAACATTATATCCCTTTGATGAAATCTAAACTTACATATTTTGTGAGCAAACTTTTTAAACTGGACACCTCTAAACATTTCTCCAATATGTAGGGGAGAGTGGGTATACTTGATCCCCTTTTCTTATTTTCACCATATCTTTTTGGAAAAAAATAGCAACTCGCCGTCTTTGACATTTTCTGAAAGCTTGTAATTTCAAGTTTCTATGCTCCAAAAATTAGAACGATACTTGAACCCGTTGATGAACAAGAAGCATTTTCGTGGGAGTAAAAAAATTGCGATTTTTCTGAAGTTAGGGGAGACTTGATCCCCTATTGAAGGAGACTTGATCTTTTATTCAGGAAGCCCTAATCCTTGTATAAAAATCAAACAAAACCCCAAGATAGAATGTTAATTGACTATTTTGGTCATGTTTGTTCTCATTTCAAAATCTATAGCAGACATAAGAAGAAAATTCTATAACTTTGTCTCAACGCTAATAACATTACATACTTAAAGGCGCTATTTTTTATAATTAAGAGAAAATAAATTATTTTTGCTCTTATCTTCAGACAAATGGTTGATAAATATTAGTTTTTGGATAAATATTAGTAATTTTGTAATCAGCAATCATAACGATCAATTCAGAAGAAGAATATGCCGTTTGGAAGGGGGATCAATTGTACCCATAACCAACATTTTAGAAAACTTTTTCTGAAAAAAGTTGAGAGTTTTCCATTGCTTTGAAAATATGGCAGTATGAAGTTCATTTTACGCTCGAACGATTGATACATTGGAACAAATATTTTTTTCATAATATTCCCATGTAAGGAACATTTTAAAGTGATGAAAAAAGATCTTCATGTTACTTTTTGTGAAATTTGTGAAAATTGTGAAAGTTCAATAACTCAAACAATTATTTTGTTAAAATTTTTTAAACTACAAACATTGTTATTTTGCTCATTTTGGCACATTTTTCTAGAACATTTGATCTTTGTAAGACATTCCAGTTTCGAGATATAGCTAAGGAATCAAGTATCCCCAGGGATCAAGTATCCTCAGTCTTCCCTATACAGTAAGTAACTTATGAAGGACTGATAAAATCTGAATAAAGCCAATCAATCTAGTAAAAGTATTTCAGATGGCATGGGCTTATCTAGACTAGCCCAGGTTTTCAACGTAGAGTTTAAAAAAAAAGCTGGTGTGGTCCAGCTGCCAGAATATTGAGGGAAAATATCCGTATCTGTCCCCGATAGATTCACATTCCTCGAAATTTTTTAAAGAAATTTCACAGTTCATCATTTTTGCTAAGTTTTTTGAGACAATTTTATCAAAATAAAAATCAAATACAACTTGAACGGGAGTAATACTGAAAGCTTTGAGCCGTGTCAAATAAACGAATTATTAAAAAAAAAAACGACTTGAACGTGGTTGTTGTGAAAGTGGTATTGTAACGTTGAATTGAAACATCTCATTTTGAACTTTTCTCATGTTTTAGATTTTTCAAAATATTGGAAAAACTGCTTAGATTTTCTCAGTATTATTGGAGAACTTCCTGACTTGAATGCTAACTGGACAAATTCAGGAATGCTAAGCCTAACGACGGATTCATTTACAACATTTCTATGGTTCTGTGCATCATGATGTGTTTTCATTTATAAATCATTGTTTAAATTATTCCTTTTGAGTTTTTATAGACCATAAGTTGATAGTAAAATACTCTAGGAGACTTGCGATTGCGACACATAAGGTTATTTTCACTACCAAACAACTATCTTCATATCGTGGAGTTTGGCATCATAAAGTAAGAAATTGAAAAATTCTTTGAATGGTATTTTAAAATTTTGCCCTTTTGAAATTGTTAGCTGAGATTATGAGCTTCTAGCAAGAGCCATCTCGAATGCCCAGGGCGTTGCGCAGTGGTTTGACACGCCAAAAAGATGTTAGAATGTAAACCTTGCTAAAACATTTTTTTTATTCGACTCACATATAATATTATGAGGAATAATTGGAAAGAAAGCGATATTTTCCTGAACTTCCAACTTCTGTTTCCAAGAAAAAAAATCCAATCCAAAAAATTAAATCTTAATATATGGTTTCCAAGCAATAGAAAACGATTCCAAAACTCAATTAATTATGTATTTTATATAGATACTAAAGTTATAAATTGCCATCGATCTAAGAGTTTTTAGATAAAAAAAAACATCTTAAGTCTTGTGAGTTGCTTAATTTCACTTAGTTTTTTTTTTATCTCGAACCACTGTGTTCTGTAGGAGACCACGTGGCATTTTCTCGGCAGACTGCAATGCAAATGCTGTTCGCACGCATACCAATGTAGGGGAACTGGGGGTATAATGCCCAGTGTGGGCAAAACGCCCCACTGCGATATCTTGCTAGATATACAATTATATTAGGAATTCTGTACGTTATTCCCTTTCAATTAACAATACAAACCTTTTGTACAAAACATTAGCATCCAATATGCGATAAATCACTGCTAAAATCCCAAAATATTTTTCATGCCTTATTCCGTGCAATTTTTGCCTTGACTTTCGTAAGGTATTGCTTCTCTTTAATTGAAACTATTCATTTCTCAATTACTCTGCTGATGAACACTGGTCTTTACGATATAGGTAGTCCTACAAAACATCATTTAATTGATAATTTTGGCTAAATTTAATCTAAATTAGTCGATCAAGTCACTGCGGGTCAAAATGCGCCACAAAAAGAACGAAATAAGCCAAGCAATGTTTGCAGTGCACCCAAACATTATCAGAAAAAATCAATAATGTGTATAACATTTATTCTAGGTTTATTATTGATTATATTGATTTATGCCTTGTAAATGTATTAGATATGTTATAATATATCAAAATTATATAATTGAGAATATTATACAAATTTTAAGTGTATTTATTGCTCAAAAATCAACAAAGAAAAATGTATCTAAACTCTTCCAGATTAAAAATCTTCTTTCTAGCAACACTGCACGCAGCCAAACCTTAGCGCATGCGGCGCGTTGCAATACACAAAAGAGAAACGTCAAAAACCAAAATAGTGCGTCCTCGAGTTCGTCAATTGCGTTTTTAAGATAGATCAGATCAGCGGATTAAATCAGTGAAAAATGCCTCGTAAATACGTCAGAAAAACGGACTGTCGGGCGTGGTCAGTAGACACACTTGCGGCGGCATTGAACGCGATCAAGATGGGACTATCAAATAGACAGGCCTCGGTGATTTACAAAGTACCCAGGAATCACTTTCCCGGTATCTGCAAATCGACTCAACGAGCGAGCAGTCTCCGATATTTTCGCCCCTGGGAAGCTATTCTCCCGTGTTTAACGCTGCCCAAGAAAAGGAACTGATGCAATACGTCGTCCGAATGAATTAGTATGGCCTAGGAGTTACAAAACACGAAATGTAGAGCATCGCCTTTCAACTAGTGGAGAAAAATCGAGTGAAGGGATGACTCAACCGTAACAAGGAGCTCGCAGGACGTGATTGGTTGTCGGGATTCTTGAAGCGGCATCCGGAGTTTTCCCTCAGATCCTCGGAGCCAACGTCTCTAGCTCGACTCAAAGGGTTCAATCGGACCAATGTTGATCGCTTTTATGAGCTTCTTTAAGAAGTTTACGACAGTGCAGAGTTCCATCCCAGCCGTGTTTGCAGACGAAAATGGCTTCAGCACGGTAAATAAGTCGTTTCTTGAATTGATCAATTCATTAAAATACTGACATTTATCCCCTTTTTTTTAGGTTCCCACACGAGCTGATAAGGTTCTGGCAGAGAAACTTTGCTGTTATTATTTTTTCACTTTTCTTTTATTCATTATAAAAAATCAATTTCTGAACTTTAAAAGAATATGTGGGTAAACATATGAATTTAAAGAAAAGATAAATAATTTCAACCTACAATTGTTTCACATTACGCTTCTTACTAAGATGAATAAATGAATTATTTGAAAATTTGATCTGTGATCCAAGACATAGCAGAAAAACGCCCCTAAACGCATCAATGCCTCCGTATGACAAAATATCAATTAAGTCAGAAGGCTCACAACTCCCTATAGGAGGAAAAGTCTAAGTTTTCTTATAAAATCACATAACCACAGCGCTGGATCTACTAATAGATTGTCACTTAGGGCATTTTACCCCTATATTGTGGAGCATTTCAACCCTTTGTTGTGTTTCGTTTTGTACACACATATGCGCATTTTGCTCCTACTGATTCTGAAATCCAATTTTCAACCTACTCTTCAAACTTCATTGAATTTGTGGCCTTTTTTGACCTTCCTGTTATTCAAACTATCAAATTAGACAAAAAATAAACCAAACTTCCAATCACAATCGAAAATTGAAGTTAATCTTTTCAAATGTCCTCTTAAACAAGGCTTTCTTCTTAACATGAGCATTATGCCCCCTCTTCCCCTACCTTCGATTCATGGTTCCCAAATAGCGATTTATGCATTTTTAATGCTTGGATATGACTTTTAGTTAGTCGAACCTCTTATGTTCTCCAACTTATTTCGAAGCTTAAGTTGATAGAAACCAAAGGACTGAAGCAACTGTCAAATCACATACAAACGGACCGTACCGACTTTTTGGAGCCAGAACGTCAGTTCCCCTTTGATTTCAATGGCATTTTGGTACCAAAACGTCAGTGCGGTACTGAAATGTCAGTTCGGAAAACTCTTTCAGCCCCTTGATAGAAACGGTCTTATCATACAACCCAATTAGTATGAAAACATTTGTGCGTAGTTTTAAATTAATTTTAAGGGAAAACATCAGCCAAAATACCTCTTTTATGAACATGTATTTTTTCCAGCTTCCGACACTAGTGGTGTATTTCGATTGAAGTTACATGCCAAGAAAAGGAACAAAATTAGATTCAAATTTTTATTCAAAACCTAAATAAATATTCATTCTTTTGTCTTTCTAGTATTTTTATTAAATTTTTTGCCGCGTTTAGCTGTAGGCATGAGTATTTATTGCAAATTTTTCAAATGAATGTTTGCGTTTGAAATAGCATATGAATTTAACAGTTGCATTAGAAAGGTGAGTTCATCTGATTTTCATACGGTGATTTCCAACATAATTGCCTCGGATGCAGATCGAAAAAAATTAACTACTTTCATAAAGTACAAACAATCAAAAAATTCGGCATGCACAGATTTGAAACAAATTATACTCTTCTCAATGAAAATATATTCAACATTTTTTAGCCCAATTTGGACCTGAAAAACAGGACAAGATATGTTGGCATGCCAAGAAAAGGACCATGCCAAAATAGGGCTCACTTACCCTAACAATGATTTTTTTCCGCATTTCTTTCTGACTTTTTTAAACAAGTTTTTTTTAAACGTTTACAACAATCGTTTAAAAATAATTCACTGTACACCTTTACATAATATCCATGCTCTAACCTTCCATCTTGATTAGGGTTCAAATGACTCGAACTGTATTTTCTCGATAAGATATCTCAGAAATGGTTAACCATTTTCTTCCTAGGAGGGGTTTCACGTTTTAAAAATAGAAATATTGATATACAACTTAAGTTCTAGAACAAATGATGCATAATTTTCGTCTACTTTAATGATCCAATTGATAAATTCGGGTTTTGAGGTGGATCATATATGGTCCATTGGGAAGATAAAGCCTAGTCCTTTTAGAAATGGGAAACATTCTTTTAATAATAGCGCGTTAACAAGTAATCAGATATTCAAACATTTGACAGCATCATGCTGCCGCTAATAATTTAAAATTTCCGCGTTTTTGAGATATTTACGATGCAAGAGGAAAAGAAAAAAATAATTTTGCATAGTTTCCTTCAAAATCCATCATTATTAAATTGACAGCTGACAAAACCGTTGATTATTAAAAGAATTACCGTGTGTGAGTGGTGAAAAAGTATGCAAACACTGTCAAAAATGTCTACAAAGTTCAAATCAAGCATTGGTGTTAAGCACATGATCGACAACTACGTTTTTAGGGAAGTCAAGGTTCATACCAGCATTTTTAATTTTGAATAAGCAAAAAACCAAGGGTACATCGCTGAAATTTCCAAAAAAATTTCTCCGATAAGCTGTAAGTATTGCCTAGTAATGAGTCATTCAAACCTAACCTCAAACAACAACTTTTTGGTCGTAAGCTTGTAAGCTGACTAGCCGGTACCAAGGCTATGGGACAGATGATTTCTGATGAACGACAAAACTTATGTAAAACCCTATTTTACACAAATTCCAGCGTTTGATTCTTATACCATGCCTGCTCGTGGCAAGGTCCCAAGCATATTAAAGTATGTATTTGCTGGTTGTTTTGCTCTAAAGTAGCTCAAAAATAATAAAGTTTAGTTAAAGTCGAAACAGCAATATCCACTAAATTGCCCTCAGTTACTTTTAAAAGAGAAGTATTAAACCGAAAAGTAGCAAAAATTGAAGAACCTAAAATACAGATTAGACGAGGTATAAGTTTGAAAAACTGATCAATATCATGACTAAACAAAAAGTGAGCCTGCCGATGGGATGTACTAAGAATAAAGTGTAATGTTTTCTTACAAAAAAAGATAAATATTTTTGTTCTAAATTTTTTTTCATAAGTTATCATAAGATTACCTACATTTCTTTCATAGAAAGTATTTAGATCAAACAAATGAATTTTGAGATACACGCATTCGTAACTGTCCCATTTCTAAAAGAACTAAGCTTTAACAACACATGGGGTTTAAATGAAAAACAAAAAATAATTGCAAAATACATCGAATTTCATCACCTCATTGATCACAAACTAAAATGATCCTATTTTGTAAAATGTTGTTTAAGTATACCGATCCCTTAAAAGTCAAATTATAGGAATTTTTGAAATTTTCGATTATGCCATGACAAATATGCCATTTTTCGAAAAAATCACGAACTTTCACAAATATTTCGAGACATGTGGTCATTTAATTGGATTAAAGAACTATCCCGAAGCGAAAACAAATTGTGACATAATGATATTCGTGAGTATTGAAAAAAAATTTTACAAGGAGAAAAGTACATTTTGTTCCCAGTGTATACCAGTGAAAATTCATGTGTTTAGTTGAAATCTAATTAAACCATTTCTTGATTCTGCTTGCATAGGCAACCTTCTGCACGTCAGTATTTTTTGGAGGATAATTATGGAAACTTATCCAGTTTTTGCACATCAACTGTCAACATGATTTGAAATCGAAAAAAAATCCCACCTTTTTTGCAGCTTTTAATCTGTCGAGCAAAACCTAGTGAATCGATTTTCTTCAAATTTTGTGCAATGATTCTTTACTCACACCTGCACATTCGGTGAAAAATGGCGTTGATTCAAAGCGTTCAGTTGCAAGCTGTGCAAAGTTGTGGATCGCCTTTGCTACCATGGGCAGGAAAGGGTTTATTATTTTTTAAAATTTAAATTCATTGTTCGAAATTGCGGTAGCCTTAAAGTGACATATAACTGTTGAACAAGGTTAAAGATAGAAACCGTTAAGAAAGAAATTTCGCTCTTGAAGTAAAATAACTGTCGAAGCCTCCTCTTGAAAACATCCATAGAATTTGTCGATCTGGATTGAAACCAGGAGATTTTTCCTAAAAGTGGTGATTTGCTGGGGCACAATACGCGATCTGGATCTTTCACTGTGCGTTCGTTGTACTGTTTCTTGTAGGTATTCTGGACAGTTCCTGCGATACAAGCTGCGCATGAAACAACTTATACGCCGATGCTAATTAACCGGAAGGCTATGACCAAGGTTGCCGAAATCACAGAAAAATCGGTATTACCACAGAATTTTGAGCAAAATTTCGTCACAGATCACAAAATATTTAAATTTTCACAGAATGCACAGATTTTCCAAATTTCGTACAAAATTCCAAAAATATTAATTTTTATGTACTTCCGACTTTTTATTTTTGACCCTTATTTATACAAATATGAAAACAAGGTACAGTAAATTGATTTTTTTCTAATAAAACTGTAAGTAGTTTCCAACCACATGATTTCCCTATGGACTTCATAGAAACAGCGTCACAGTCACAGAAATCGTCACAGAATTTTAGGTTCAAATCACAGAATTCAAGTTTTTTTTTGTCAAAAACACAGACCCCCTTATTCTGCGCCGCGCGTGAGGTGACGATAGTCGAGTCGAGTCGGAGTCACGTGAGTCTTATCACCTTATTTCCGAAGCCGATGTGACAGAGGTTCTATTCTCGTCTGTAAACGTCACTACAAGCATCGATTTGTCACTCACGGTGACTACTAGATAAGGATAAGAACTCAATAAGTTCATTCTAAAAGACGTTTCTCACCTAAAGCGACTACTGAAATCGGGTGACTCGACTATCGTCACCTCACGCGCGGCGCAGAATAAGGGGGAGAATTATTTTTCGGCAACCTTGGTTATGACCTAGAATTCTGCTTCTTAGACTTGTAGTCAAAGTTGCCGAAATCACAGAAAAATCTATAATTTTACAGAATTTTGAGCAAATTTTTACTACCAGGGTGGCCAGTTTCCTTTTTAAAATTCTCGATTTTTCCATTTGACATTTTATGGTAAATATGTTTATCAGGTTTTTTTACCAATGCAAGTGCAACGTAAAAGTGAGGGTTGACTTAATTTTATTTAGTTTGATTTTCAAACTCAAAGGTTGTTCAGAATACTGTGATGGTAATACGGTAGGATAGGAACTAATTCTAGCTGTCCTAACCTCAACCGAAAATTCAGTCTTTCACACTATCTTTGCTTGTGATAAGGGAAATGTTATATTTTTATTTGTATAAGATAAATTATAGATTTGAAATGATGCCATGATTGCCATGTACATAATGCTCTTTTTTCAAATCGAAATACTGAATTTTACTATTGAAATCTTGCTTCTGAATTCTGAAATTTGAAAAATAATCATGAGCGATGGGTCTCGTATTGTATAACCGATCCATAAAGCAACTTAATTTCAAGTTTGGATTCATTATTCAAATTTAAATTTTAATTTCTGATGCTTATTTTATTTTCGGAACAGGAAACCAAGTTATATTTTAGAGCTATGCTACTGATTCATATTCTAATGTTTTCTTCTTAAGTTCTTAAAACAGGTTCTGTTACATTATTCATGCTAAGCAATCTGATTTTTTTTAAGCAATTTATATTTTATTTATTGAATAACTTGATATATGATGCCAGAATCTATTTACCTAAATTCCGGTAAATTTATCTAAATTGTAAGTCTGAATATTCAGTCCTATCTTAAAAATGCTTGTTTCTATTCGATTTATTGATATTTTAATTTGAAATCCTACTGGTTTGCGTGAAAAATATATACAAGAATGATACAAAAACTTGGTATCCTGTTAGACCTTCTGCCTTCTGTGCGTTTACCAATTAGCCAAATAGAATTGTGGTATTTTATTGTATTCTTTGGTTTCCGGATGTTTTCCCGCATGGGACAATTCCCAATTTTCAAAAGGTAAAATTGAGCTAGATTAGAAAAAAAGTATTTTCGAAACCAAATAGATAAGTATGTACCTTCTTCGAAGTAATGTCTTTTGACAGAAATTTGATGTTCAATTTTTAAACTTATGCTTTGATATTTATTGACAATTTGTAGTGTGTTAGTACATATAACACAAAAAAAAATTTAGATTTTTTTTAATTTTATTTTTGAATATTTTATCAATATAATTTATAAAAAACTTGAAGTTTGGTTATGATTATTTTTAAATTTTAATAAAGGTTCTGTAAGCTCAATTGAAAACAGCTTAAAATAAGTAAAGTCACGTCAAAAAAAAAATTCTCGTTGTTCGATTTTTTTTAAAAACAACCTTTGATCCGAAGATCTTTCTAAAACATAACAGAAAATTAGTTGAAGGATTTAGGATGAATAACTAAATTCATACCTCTATTTTAAAGTTCTATTTACATTCGATTCTATTCACAAAATAAATTCGATATTTTAGTCACTCTTTTCAAAATAACTACCTCAGTTTGAATGTTAGATTTCTGCTTTTTTTCCAAATTTCGTTTCAGCATAACGTGTTTTTTCTGAGAAAAAAAATGAACTCTTAATGCGAACATCATTAATTCTGGACTAGTGTATAATAATTCCATTTATAAGATATATGTTAAGCATAAATATTAGTTTTCGAGATGTGGATTCAATCGAAAACTGTTTGATTTCATTGTATGAATTCACATCAGAACTATTAAGTCGCAGCATTTAGATTTGTAATTTCCTTTCACCTAATTCTCCATTCAGGTTTTTATGGTTTATTTTCTCAGATATTCGTAAAGAAAGTGCACAACGATACAAAATCTTCAAATATATTCGCTATATAATTTAACTACCAAGACTTAACGTATTAATTCTTCACAGTTGTGAAAAGTTTAAGTAACTTACGATATTTTTTGCTAAATGTATGCGCTAATTTTACTTTATTAAATTCCCGACTTTTCCCGGAATTTTACTCATGAATGTAATATCCCGACATTTTCCCGCTTTACCCGAATGGTTTACATTTCTGAAATAAACGACCATGGATTGTAAAGCTTTTGAGAAAAAGTTTCGTCATGATGAAATGAATGAATTTAAGGATTTGATAGGTTTATATAATTATGGAAAAAAAAACGATAAATAATGTTCCCGGTTTTGGTTCGAAATTCCAGGTTTTTTCCCCGGTTTTCGCGGTCCTATTTCAATTCCCGGTTTTTACACCCTGCATCAAAGATTCTGTGTTACAGAATATAGAATTTTGGAAATATTCAAAGATTTTTTTTTAAATTTTGATCATATTTCTATACTTATAATTTTTATGTCAGCATAAATTTTGGATTTTCAACTTTGTTTTCGAAAAACATCATAATGCTAGTTTTCCAAAATTTGCCGTACGTCTCGGTGGTCGAGTGGTTAGCGTGGTAAGACGGTAATCGCTGGTCCACTGATGGCATGGGTTCGATTCCCATCTCGGTACCCAGTAATGTTAATAATGTTAATATTAAGTTGTCCACGTCATTTATTCAGTCTGAAAAGCCTAAATCGGCTAAGACGGTGTATGTCTTTTTTTTTTTAAATTAAAAAAAAATAAACTCAATTTTTCATTATTTTTTCAAAGAATTTTATGCTATTTCCTCCACACCATCACAGAATTTTTGAGTAGAATTTTTCATTCGTATAAAAACACAATTTTTTTCGTAGTACTGTCACTGCGTCGCAGACTGTATACAAATTGTACCGCTGATATGCAGCTTCGAATCACATGATTTTTCAAGTAGTAGTAGGTAGTAGTTCAAAGTAGTAGTTTAAAGCTACGATACATGGAATTTTCTGTGTTTCCCTTATATGAGAAGCTTAATTTTGATATAAGAAGTACACAGTACACATAAGAACCCAGTTGATTCCCATTTAGAACGTTGAAGATAAGTTATATTCATTGATTAATTATTTGAAAAAAAAATCCGTTAACTTCAATTTGATTTTGGTTTCAATCGCATTACGAAACTGTCCGTAAAATGAAAAAAAAAAAGAATCCTTTGAAGTTTATTCAGCTAAAATGAAACCCCCGGTTGGCAGCACTTCGACAACAGTTCATTGAACTCAACGGCAGTGCACGGCATGGTTTGCAGATTCAAATTGCAATGTTTACATTGATTGACCTTGACCTGAATCAGAATCTAGCCGGCATAGTCAACGTAGAAGTAGCGTCCATAAATAAGGTTCCGCCAACATTTCCAATCTTAATTCGTCTTTTGAAGATGGTTTCTTTTAAAAATTGGAGGATAAATAGTGCAAAAAAGGGATTCTATCATGTATTTCATTGGTTGACATTGTTTATGGACGATCTACAAGACCATTTTTTCTGGACATATGACTTTTAGTACATCTCTTTGAGAGACGAGATGTGTACTAAACATATTGTTTTCGATCGATAGTTGATAAAAAAAAATTGGAAATTTCAATGAATCATGGAAAAGTCTATTCAATTGAGTGCTATTCATATTGATTTAGGATTAAAAAAGTTGGTAATGATAAATTATCAGTTTCATTATAAGACAAATTGAATGTAGTGTCAGTTCCGATGATGTCATTCTTGAAGCTTCCTCGATATAGAAGTAATCAAATCTTATTTTAAGCTTGCTTACAATTAAGTCTGCGATTATATTTAGAAATGTTTCAATCATTATGTCTGTTAATTGTTGTTTCTATTCGCTCATAATCAAGTTCCTACACTCAACGAAATCGACACATTGTGGCTATGTGTGAGCCTATATAGATTTTTGCAATTTGTGTCCCATTTGAAAAATATGTGTCCCACACATAGTCAAAAACATAGAATGGTTATGTGTGGCGACACATAAAGAATATATGTGCGGAACAATGAATTTTATTAAATTTAGCATACAGATGCTATATGGAAGGCAGTTTAATTTTCTGCTGTTTCTTTGTTCAATTTACTCTTTCAATTAAAAATTACCAAATAACAAACGATACGTACTATTAGACAACTTTATTTTTTAAACAAAACTTATTTTACTTAAAATCACACTGCACGAAGGTTAATCATGTTTCTAACTGGTTACCGGTCATTCTCCTGCACAGGCGGAGCATTGCGTGGATTAACACTATCTGGACTGGACCTTGACCCACTGGGAATAGCAGCTTTTTCTTCGAATGTTAACTCTATAGCGTCCATGGTTGGAGTATTTCGATATTCAGCAGGGATCCACAAAGAAAAATATTCTTCCTTGATGCTTCTTCTGGAGAAGTAAAAATAGCGTAGTACTTCCAGCGTTCGGGAATAACAATTCTGGGAAAATGAAAAAAGGATAACTCAGTTATTTAAAATATGTTACAATCGTCATACTTACAAACTGCAAACGTTACTGGTTCGGAACCGGCCAGCCAGCGGCCAGGAGCCAGTGAAATCGCCAAAAAAAAGCCTTTATTCTGGTTTTTTTTCCTGGACGGAAGAAAACAAACTTTGATTTTTCTGATCGCGCCATTTTCGAAAACGAGACAAAAAACATCGACAGAAAATTCGATGATCTTCTGACTGATTGCACACGCTCATTTCAGTTTAGGCAGCCCAATATATTTGCTTCACATAAAATCTATATGTGAAATTGTTGGTTTTCAACTGATTCAAATAGATTCAATGTGTAGAACGATTTCAGAAACGTATGTGTGTAGAAACATACTATATAAATGTGGATTTTTTGCAGTGTATGTAAAGCTTCCAAACTGATAATTTTTACCATATAAGGACTAGGTATGTTCATGGTTTGTTGACAAGCTAACGCTTGAATTTCTTAGATGAAAACTATTTAATCTTAACAAATAGCTGTTCAGAACCATACTCATCGCCCTTCAACGTCGTAAAAGCTTAAATCCACTCAAATATTGAGGAATTCACTTACCTTTCGCAGCTGTAGGGCGTAGACTCGCGGCTGATGACGATAGCGGGCGTAGCCCAAGGCCACCAAACTTCCCCCCACCAACCATAGGTATCTGACCGAAGGGTGCTGGAACCACTTGCGCCCGGAATCGACCGAAAAGGAACGCACCACCTGCCCGAAATTCGACCCGGAACGGGAGCACCGCAGCAGACGATGGCCCGACATCGCCATTTTTGTTGATGTACTAAATGTTTTTCCTGGTCGTTTGTTTTGGTTTCTTGCTTCCGAGTGCGAGAATCGGTTTTGACGTTTCTCTTTTGGTTCTTTGCATTCGAAAGGGATGGCTCTAAAAACTGGGAGAAGGCAATCAGCTTGAAATGAGAGAATTTTCTAGAGAGGATTTTCAACATACGGAGATGAAGAAAAATTAAAACATCGCATGGAGAGCAATGATTCAAACGCACGTGGTTGGAAGAGTTGCCATCATCTTCCTTAGAAGAACCTCTTTGGTCGGAAGACATTGAAATAAGAATTTTTAAATTAAGATAAAAACAGATTTCAATTTTTTGTAAAAAAGGATTTCCTCAGAAAATTCTCAGGGTATTCTCAGAATCCAAAATATATTTTTGTTTTGTTTTGATAGTAATTTAATCCGTAAGGGTCATTCTTCCTCAAGGGTTTCATGAAACTTGGTATAGGTTTTAAGCTTGAGGAATCTTGACTTCTCAAGCAATATTTAGCCCATTCTGGAAAGTGGGAATTAAGCCTGTTTAGTAACTAGACTTGAAAAGCGTAGCGAAAACTGCTCGAGAAAAGGGGGTTGGCAGTTAAAGTTGAAAAAAAAAAAAATGTTGAAGCTTTACTTATTTGAGTGTGAACTATGAATTTTGCGCATGATAATTATTTCAAATTATCCGTAATGCTCTTAAAATGACAAAATTTTCTAACAATAAAATGATGTTGTAAAATTTTGCATGAAGTGGTTGTTATTCGAATTTAATAATAATTATATAAGATTACTAGCAGACCCGGTAAACTTCGTCTTACCATGTTAAACTTGGCGTCCATTTTCCATTTTTTTTTCTATGCTGGTTAACTTTTAAAATGCATTAAATACTGAGTTGTTCATCGTCTCGCTTTTGTGCCCATGTCCTAGTTTTTTTTAAATGTCCCTCCTTTCCATTTACTCGAATTGCCCTGCTTAAATCTATTAAAATAAAACCTAACAATTTTAACTTTATTCTACGGTTATTTTCTTTAATTATTAAAAAATAACCTTCAATAAATCTTGCACAACTTACATGAATACTTTTTTATTTACTTATCTTGTATTCAGATTTTTTGTAAATCGCCGAATGATCAGTTTCAGGTTCTTGTTGCAAATTGGTTTTTCTTCACCACTCAATGTAATCATCCAACTTGGCCAGCCTAGTGCTTAAAAAAAACACTTTTTGTAACTTGTTCCATGAATGATTATAATATGTTCGAATCAAAACTGAGGTTTAAATCGAAATCAAAAGTTTCTCATTTATTGGAATTTATTGCATATGAAACTTTATGGAAAAAGAATTTGGAATATTGGAACAATTTTCAGAGTTTTTCTAATATTAAGCCTAACGCAGCGCTATCAGCTCCCAATTAGTTTTGGATGGTATATTTTTTAGAGCTGAAGATATAAAAAAAACATTAGAGAAGGTTTTTTTAACTAACCATTTTCAAACAGCTTTTTGTTCATTCCTGACCCTACTGCAAACTACTTTTTTATATTGATTCAAGTCAAAAATTCAAATTATATTTCTTTGAACATCAAGGAAACGATAAGTTTTAAAAAGAGAAAAAAATATTTTTAGATTATTTCTGAATTTCTGAACATCGTTGGTGGTGATCTGTGAGTTCATTTAGGATTATGTTAAATTTTCAAGATTCAATAAAATTTAATTGAAAAGCTGGTTTTTTTAAATTAAATAGTTCGGAAAGAAATAATTTGTTCAGGCTACGATGGTTTCATGAGTTCGTTTAATTTTCTCGAAACTATCATGCCAACATAACTCAAAACCTTAATAAAAAAAAAGTGTCTTTTTTATTGTAAAGTTTTCTGAACTGAAATTTCTTCCGGAAAATACATATTTTCACTTTTTATTATAAAAAAAGTAGTTTATTTAATTAATAACTTTAACTTATGTTTGCTAAAAATCTAAGAGTTCTCTGCACTCGGCCTTTAAATACATCAATCCTATATAATCTATTTCAAAGGACAGTTAATGTGTTTGTTCATTTTCATCGGATATTGTTGTTGTTCTTAAAATTTGAAGGTGCTTGATTCATCTTCTGTTAAGTACAGTTGTACGTGTTCAAAAAAATGTTTTCGATCTACTTCTGTCGAAAACATGTTATCCTTTTTCTGTTATCGAATCACACTGTTCTGTTTCTGTTATTTGAATCCAAACTAACCATATTGGATTATACGAAATTGAAACTAAAGCTCTCCACTTTTTTCAAACGCCCACAAAGTGTCATATTTTTATTTCATATGCATCAGTACTAAATTCATATTTTTAGACAATAATTACTTATTAAATTAACACGAACTAAAAAAGTTTTTTATTTTTAAAATCGCTTGTATTGTTTTGATTCGATCGGCAAAATATCAATCTGGGTCACATCTAGCCGTCATTCATTAATATGTGCTGTACGAATGAGCTTTAGGAATCAAGAAGAAAAAAACACATCTAGGCTTCATATCGCCACCACGTGCATTGAAAGTATGCTTGGTTGAGAAATAGGCGCCCAAATATTCCCACTAATCAGTATGCTATGCCATGGTTACTATCCTCTTGCGACGTTTGCTCGCGACGCTTTGACCATGGAGACGAAAAATAAACCGCCCAAAGGAAAGAAAATCTTGAAAAAAATGGATGCCATGACTTTTATTTCATTCAAAAAACTACAAATTTAATTATTACGGACAATTGATGCGACTTTATGTTATTTTTATTCGATATAAACCGATTCGCATAACTACAGAATATTCTAAAAATAGTTTCATTTGAAACGGTTGGCTCATTCCGGAGGAGTAGTACTACAAACACCGTTACAAGAGAATTTTATATAATAGATTTAAAAACCGAGGATTTGAAATAATTTTTTTTTAAACAAAGTTAACATTACAAAAAAATTTAATTCATCGAAGTTTAATTCTTAAAACTTTGCAAAAAAAATCGGACTTTATTGAGGGATGAATCAAAGCCTATGAACAAAATTCTACAAAATAAGTGTTTTTAGAAGCGTGTTTTTAGAAGTTAAAAATTATGTTTAGTTTTGAAACTATAAAAATGACATTTTCAATTATTATGGAAAGAGCTTAAAGGCTTTTAAGCAAAAGTAACATAATACTAAATCATTGAAAAGGAAAAATAAATTTATAGAAAAAAACACTTAGAAGCGATGAAATATTCGGATAGGCGCAAGAATGAAAATCGTAGATTTTAATTATTCTCTTTTGTATCATAATTGAATATAGCTGAACATGTGATTCGTTTATTTGTTAACACATAAACAAATAATAAAAATGATAACACTCGAAATAAGACTAAATTTTAAGAAAAAAAAAAATTGAATTACCATGCCATTTTCATCACCGTTAGTAATTTTGGCTATTTTTTTCTAAATTTTTGTTGTATTTTTTAGTTTTAAAGTTTCAATTTTTTATTTTTATCATTTTTCTCATTTTCTAATAATTTTTAGTCCTGTTATTTTTTTTAGATTATGTTTTTTTCTAATCAATGTAATATTGTTTTTTTTTTGTCATTTTTGTCATTTTTGTAATTTTTGTCATTTTGTCATTTTTGTCATTTTTGTAATTTTTGTAATTTTTGTAATTTTTGTAATTTTTATAATTTTTGTAATTTTTGAAATTTTTGTAATTTTTGTAATTTTTGTAATTTTTGTAATTTTTGTAATTTTTTTCTTTTTTGTCATTTTTGACGGGGACGATTTTCGATCACCGCTAATTGTTATTATCGATTTTGGTTGATATTTTTCGGTGAAAATAAAGTCAAATCCAAACAACTTCTTCACGTTTCGGCTTACTGTTTTGTTTCGGCCATCTTCAGAAAAACTGTACTTCATAAAATTTTAAAAAATAGAATATAATACAAAAAATGTTTTGTTAGAATAATCACACAATTTTCCGTCACTTTTAACTACACTAGAAGCACTTACAATTGTTTCGCCGTGTGCTTTCCTAACGGCTGTCTAACTTACTTTGAGTCAGATTTTGAATCGCTTCTAGTAGCTTGCGTTTTGCGTTCTTGGTGACGTCGTGCAGTCGGTTGTTGTCGTCGTGTTTGGGGTCGTCGTTTTCGAATTCTTTCTTGAGAACTGTGGCGTGTATATTCTAGAGATCTCGATAGCGTCTTGTTTTATGTTTACTGTATTTCCTTTTTTCAGTTTTATATGTAGGGGAGAATGAGGATACTTGATCCCTGGGGATACTTGATTCCTTAGCTATATCTCGAAACTGGAATGTCTTACAAAGATCAAATGTTCTAGAAAAATGTGCCAAAATGAGCAAAATAACAATGCTTGAAGTTTAAAAAATTTTAACAAAATAATTATTTGAGTAATTGAGCTTTGTTTGAAAAATTTCACAAAATGTAACTTGAAGATCTTTTTTCATCATTTTAAAATGTTCCTTACATGGGAAAATGATGAAAAAAATATTTGCTCCAATGTATCAATCGTTCGAGCGTAAAATGAACTTCATAATGGCATATTTTCAAAGTAATGGAAAACACTCAACTTTTTTCAGAAAAAGTTTTCTAAAATGTTGATTATGGGTACAATTGATCCCCTAGAGTTGGTTACAATTGATCCCCCTTCCAAACGGCATATTCTTCTGCTAAATTTTTCTTAGAAAAAAAAAAAAAAAAAAATTGATCGTTATGATTGCTGATTACGAAATTACTAATATTTATCCAAAAACTAATATTTATCAAACAATTGTCTGAAAAAAAGAGCAAAAATAATTAATTTTCTCTTAATTGTAAAAAATAGCGCCTTTAAGTATGCAATGTTATTAGCGTTGAGACAAAGTTATAGAATTTTCTTCTTATGTCTGCTGTAAATTGTTTAATGAGAACAAACATGACTAAAATAGTCAATTAACACTCTATCTTGGGGTTTTGTTTGATTTTTATACAAGGATTAGGGCTTCCTGAATAAAAGATCAAGTCTCCTTCAATAGGGGATCAAGTCTCCCCTAACTTCAGAAAAATCGCAATTTTTTTACTCCCACGAAAATGCTTCTAGTTCATCAACGGGTTTAAGTATCGTTCTAATTTTTGGAGCATAGAAACTTGAAGTTACAAGCTGTCAGAAAATGTTAAAGACGGCGAGTTGCTAAATTTTTCCAAAAAGATTTGGTGAAAATAAGAAAAGGGGATCAAGTATCCCCACTCTCCCCTAATGTTTCAGCAGTCTTTCTTTTTCCTTCTTGGTTTACTCACATTACATATAAAACTGAAAAAAGGAAATACAGTAAACATAAAACAAGACGCTATCGAGATCTCTAAAATATACAGCTCATAATCAAAAAACTAAGAGCGACGCCACAGTTCTCAAGAAAGAATTCGAAAACGACGACCCCAAACACGACGACAACAACCGACTGCACGACGTCACCAAGAACGCAAAACGCAAGCTACTAGAAGCGATTCAAAATCTGACTCAAAGTAAATTAGACAGCCGTTAGGAAAGCACACGGCGAAACAATTGTAAGTGCTTCTAGTGTAGTTAAAAGTGACGGAAAATTGTGTGATTATTCTAACAAAACATTTTTTGTATTATATTCTATTTTTTTAAATTTTATGAAATACAGTTTTTCTGAAGATGGCCGAAACAAAACAGTAAGCCGAAACGTAAAGAAGTTGTTTGGATTTGACTTAATTTTCACCGAAAAATATCAACCAAAATCGATGATAATAATTTTGTCATTTTTGTCATTTTTGTCATTTTTGTCATTTTTGTCATTTTTGTCATTTTTGTCATTTTTTGTCATTTTTGTCATTTTTGTCATTTTTGTCATTTTTGTCATTTTTGTCATTTTTGTCATTTTTGTCATTTTTGTCATTTTTGTCATTTTTGTCATTTTTGTCATTTTTGTCATTTTTGTCATTTTTGTCATTTTTGTCATTTTTGTCATTTTTGTCATTTTTGTCATTTTTGTCATTTTTGTCATTTTTGTCATTTTTGTCATTTTTGTCATTTTTGTCATTTTTGTCATTTTTGTCATTTTTGTCATTTTTGTCATTTTTGTCATTTTTGTCATTTTTGTCATTTTTGTCATTTTTGTCATTTTTGTCATTTTTGTCATTTTTGTCATTTTTGTCATTTTTGTCATTTTTGTCATTTTTGTCATTTTTGTCATTTTTGTCATTTTTGTCATTTTTGTCATTTTTGTCATTTTTGTCATTTTTGTCATTTTTGTCATTTTTGTCATTTTTGTCATTTTTGTCATTTTTGTCATTTTTGTAATTTTTTTAATTTTTGTAATTTTTGGGATTTTTGTAAATTTTGTAAATTTTGTAAATTTTGTAATTTTTGTCATTTTTGTCATTTTTGTCATTTTTGAAATTTTTGTTATTTTGGAAATTTTGTAATTTTGTGTTATTTTTGAAGTTTTTGTTATTTTTGTACTTTTTGTAAATTTCGTTGTATTTGTAATTTTTGTCATTTTTGGCAGTTTTGTCATTATTGTGGTTTTTATCATTTTTGTGATTCTTTTCATTTTTGTTATTTTTTTTCATTTTTTGTCATTTTGTCATTTCTGTCATGTTTGTCATTTTTGTCATTTTTGTCATTTTTGTCATTTTTGTCATTTTTGTCATTTTTGTCATTTTTGTCATTTTTGTCATTTTTGTCATTTTTGTCATTTTTGTCATTTTTGTCATTTTTGTCATTTTTGTCATTTTTGTCATTTTTGTCATTTTTGTCATTTTTGTCATTTTTGTCATTTTTGTCATTTTTGTCATTTTTGTCATTTTTGTCATTTTTGTCATTTTTGTCATTTTTGTCATTTTTGTCATTTTTGTCATTTTTGTTATTTTTGTCATTTTTGTCATTTTTGTCATTTTTGTCATTTTTGTCATTTTTGTCATTTTTGTCATTTTTGTCATTTTTGTCATTTTTGTCATTTTTGTCATTTTTGTCATTTTTGCCAATTTTATTAATTTTTGCCATTTTTGTTATTTTCGTATTTTTTTCATTTTTGTCACTTCAGTAGTTTTCGCCTTTTTTGTCACTTGAAATTTTTGGCTCTTTCGAAATTTTAGTCATTTGTATATCGGAAAAATCTTAAATGTAGATCCAGAACGTACTTTTAATAATTAAAATTAAGAATCCAGATCAATATAGATTATATTAATCGAAATTATTCCTTCACGCCAACCTTAAACGTTTCCTATTCCACTTCAAATTCTGTCTCAAATATGCAGCTAAATAATTACAGTTTTCTCACGAAGCTGGCTGCCTTCTCGATATCGCGTGTAATAATCTGCATAAGTAAATAGCTATTACTTAGCTTATCATCATCACGATGGGTTGGAAAACCTGAGCTGGGCAGCTTACCGATATTTAACCATTGCTTGCAAGTAGGTTTGAGGCCCGGTGAGATTGCTCGGGAAAGGAGGAGACAGAATTCTGATGTCTCCTGCTTGTTTACTTTCTTGACGTCGTCGTCGTCGTCGTCGCATGCCATTGGGGATCAAATTTCTTTCAGACCCAGCGAGGAGTAAGGGCCTCTACTCTTCGATTCGGATTAAGAGAAAAATTGCTGCAAACATCGTTTAGCGGTTTTATTAATGCTCATCACCGAAGTGCAAGGACGTGATTTGTTTCTCTAGTTTGTCGCTCTAATCAGGGTCATGTTTGACAATTATTTTCTAATTGGAGACATTAGTATTAGAAATTCAGCATTTAAAACAATCTTGAAGCACAGCGTGTCGTTGTTCTCCAATTAATATTAAGAGAAAGTGAGGACGGTTGTTCCCTGGGTTGTTCCTCTTAGTAATAGGAATCTATTACAGAGTTCAAGTGTTCTATAGCGGCACCCATAAAAGAGGTTTCAAAAATCCAATGCCTATTTAGCAGACATCTGCGCCGAAAAGCACTACTGGCATAAAGATTTGAGCTCCCAAACAAAATGAATCACTACATTCAAGTGAAACAAGAAAAACATTTTATGGGATTTTCATCCTCTTGGATAATTCATCAAAATGAATATAGTGAGAATCGAACTCACTGAAACATCTCATCTCGGCTTGCTAGCTGATATCTTACCCAGTGCACCATCTAAGTCGGTTAGTTTATTGTCATAGTAGTCAAATTGGGGTCATTTTTGAATTTCTCAAACCCTGTGGTCTGTGGTTTTTGTTTAAAACTCATCCATAGTTTTTGCAGAATTTTTCGGTCATATGCAATGCAGTTGCGCTGGGAGGACAATGCCAGTTATTAGAAAGCTTGTTAATGCCGGTCCGGCATAGAATCTCATACCGGTAATTCCGCCTTCAAGGCAGTTCATTATTGGAGTAGAGTCTGATTTGTGGCTG
>NC_073693.1:272603043-272626621 GCF_029784155.1 Uranotaenia lowii | reverse complement strand
GTTTCATCTTGATTCCGTTCTTCCAGGTAGGGGATAGGTAGTAACGGGGGCTCCGATAAAAAATTCATAGCATAATTCGACTACTAATAAAGCACAGACGAAACCAAATTTTGCATGAGAGGGTATTCGAGCAAAAGGAATGTTTTTCCGGTAGTTTGGCACCCCTTCCTCTATTCATTGGAACTTTAAAAAACGGGAAGAGGGTTTCTCATAATTTTTTTTTTTTTAAATATTTCGATAACTAATCGAGAAAATGGAGCCAAATTTGCATGGGAGCATATTTGTGTACGGGCAATGTTTCTTTGATGGTTTGAGACCCCATTCTCCTACCAGAGGGGAGATATGAAGTGAAGAGAGGGTCATCCATTTTTTGAATAGCTCGAGAGCTTATCGAGAATGAAGCCATATATGATATGGGATCGTATTTGTATATAAGAAGTGTTTTTCTGATGTTATGATACACCCTTTTCTCCTATTGGGAATAAAAGAATGGGGGAGGGATCACTCTCTCAAAATAAAGTATCCCGTGACGTTATTTTGTTACAAAAAAGTTTCTAGCTTAGTTTGAGACCCTCTCCACATTAAAAAAGGACAGCGAAGATTCCATATATGGAAAAATATTTTGGCATTATGAAGCAAAGAAATCCAGAGTCCTAAAAAGGATTAAAACACGGATTAAAAATAATATTAGATTTAAGAATTCAAAATAAAAAAAAAAGTTGCAATTTTATTTAAAAAAAAAACATTTTATTAATTGAATTGAATGAAATTGAATTTAGAATTTTGTGCAAATAAATGAAAAGCAAAAAACCAGGAACCACAAATTTCAATAATTTTTGGAAGGTGTAGCAAAGCACACCGGGTCAGCTAGTTACAGTGGTGTTCGAAATAATAGCAGCGCAAGTGAAGCGCATCGAATTATACTGCGTACTTGTATGAGTGTTGTCCTCTGCTAACATATGTTACGCACGTTAGTGTATTGATGAGTGATGAGTGCAACGCTCGACTATTTCGATGCACTACGCACTTGTTTACTTTATTCGGTTGCCATTTTGAAAACATATCGTTTTTGGGCTGTTCGAAAAAATAGCAGCACAGGTTTCAAAGTGCACTAAATCACTGCAGTTTTGAAGAAATTCATTATTTTCGATGTGAATTTGTTGTGGTAAGAAACATAAAGGTTCCATGATGAGTTTTGGTTGATTAGACATTACCAAAAATCTGCAATATTTCAGCAAAATGGGTCGCTCGAAACATTGTACGTTCGAAGAACGAAATCACATCAAACGACTGATTGCAAGCGGAAAAACATATCGTGAAGTTCAGGAACTGCTTAACTGTTCTGCGAAAAAGGTATACAATGCATTGCACTGGAAGGAAAAGGGTGAAACTCGTGGCAGGAAGCGAGCAACAGCTTCACGAACTGACCGGAAGATGATTCGGTTGGTGAAAATGCAACCACACATCTCATCAAGAGCACTGAAACAAGAGTTGGATCTTCCCATCAGTACCTCAACAGTAAGGAAACGTCTGATTGAAGCTGAATTGCAAGCTAGAAGCCCGAGGAAAGTTCCCCTACTAACTTCACGACATATTCATAACCGCTTGAACTTCGCCAACTCTCACGTCAACTGGCCCATCCAAAAATGGCGTAACATTTTGTGGACTGATGAAAGCAAAGTAGAGTTGTTTGGTTCCAGCGGTAGGCGAATGTTCGTCAGACGTCCTCCAGGTGCAGAATTCCAACCCCAGTACACCGTGAAAACGGTTAAACATGGTGGTGCCAAAATCATGGTGTGGGGATGTTTTTCGTACCACGGTGTTGGGCCCATCCATCGTATAGATGGTATCATGGACGCAGTTGGTTACGTGGAAATTCTGCAGAATATCATGCTACCATACGCAGAAGAGGAAATGCCCTTGAAATGGATCTTCCAACAGGACAATGACCCTAAACATACCAGCAGACGAGCAAAAGCGTGGTTCCGGGACAATAACATTGATGTGATGGATTGGCCGGCTCAATCGCCGGACCTCAATCCTATCGAAAATTTGTGGGGAGACATCAAAAAGGCAGTTTTCGAGGCAAAACCGACAAATGCAGAGCAACTATGGGTTGTAGTTCGCCGTGCATGGTCAGAAATACCTGTCATACGGTGCCAAAAGCTTGTGGACTCTATGTCACGCCGTTGCGCTGCAGTGATCAGAAATAACGGGTACACTACGAAGTATTGATGTCATAAATGACTTTCACATAGAGAAAGACTTGGTAGGAATTCATTATTTGTTTTTAAAAAATATTTTATTTCTTGCTGCTATTATTTCGAACAGGGCAAAAATTATTTTTTTATTATTCTCAGCCTGCAATTGATATTCTGATCCTAAATCTTTTGTATTTTTAATGTACCACTAATATGCTTACTAAACCAAGAGAGAATTGAAATAAAAGTGACAATACAGAAAAATGCCTAAATCATTTAAACAATTTCCGAGCCGCTGCTATTATTTCGAACACCACTGTACATATACAGTTGCGTTCAAAAAAGAATGAAATCGCATGAAGCTGCGCACCCACTTCCAACTTTGACAAGCTGCCATTTCTCTCTCGGTTTATATTTTTTCATGAAAATTTCACACAATCTAGTTCAACTATCCAACTAACACTCCACAAAATTTGAAGTCTTTACAATGACGGGAAACAAAGATACAGCTATTCCCGTTAAAAATGGAAATTTGGAACTGCTTCACTAAATTTGCTGTATCTCTGACAATTTTCATTGAAAAATTTTGAAATTTGGTCAAAAGATGTAAAAATGTTTGATCTAATACCAGGCTAAGTTTCGTCAAAATCGATGAACGTGATCAAAAATGGTGCCGGATTGAAAATGAGCTTCATTATCGCCCAGCAGACGAGTTCATTCTTTTTTGGACGGATGTTTGTATGGAAAACATCGTAATCTATGTATTCTGGGTTTTTCTTTCACAAAACCAACATTTATAACAAAGAATGTTGTAAATTGATAGCAACTTCATTTTTGCTTTGTTTAGAAATAGAAATTATTCCAACAGAGCTGGTATTGAAACAAAATAGCGAATAGAATACTCGCTTTAATTGTGGATCAAATTTGTTTATCGGTGTAATTAGCAGGTCATTACTGAAACTCTGTTCTTTTTATTTTGAACCCTGTTGGAACATTTTCTCTTTCGAAACAAAGCAAAAATGAAGTTCCTTTCAATTTACAACATTCTTTTTGATAATTTTTTGTTTTGTGAAAGAAAAAAACAAGAGTACATGGATTACGATGTTTTCCATACAAACATCCGTCCAAAAAAGAATGAAATCGTCTGCTGGGCGATAATGAACCTCATTTTCAATCCGGCACCATTTTTGATCACGTTCATCGATTTTGACGAAACTTAGCCTGGTATTAGATCAAACATTTTTACATCTTTGGACCAAATTTCAAAATTTTTCAATGAAAATTGTCAAAGATACAGCAAATTTAGTGAAGCAGTTCCAAATTTCCCGTTTTTACGGGAATAGCTGTATCTTTGTTTCCCGTCATTGTAAAGACTTCAAATTTTGTGGAGTGTTAGTTGGATAGTTGAACTAGATTGTGTGAAATTTTCATGAAAAAATATAAACCGAGAGAGAAATGGCAGCTTGTCAAAGTTGGAAGTGGGTGCGCAGCTTCATGCGATTTCATTCTTTTTTGAACGCAACTGTATAGTAGAAATATTCAGATTTATAGTTAGTCGAAAATCAATCAGAAATATAGTTTAATATAGGTTGAATATTGTTGGAAAAAGTATACTTTTTTCTCCAACATCATTCCAGTTCAATCCATCTTCGTGCAATCCAGGCCCGTGCGAAGGACCCGTCCATGGGGGGGTTTTAAAATTCAAATTTAGCAAAAATAATAACAATGCCAAAAATACACTATGGATAAGTGGATTTCTAACATCATTTTCTTACTCATAATTATCACATAAACTCAAAAAGTTATAAATTATACTAATAAATAAATCTTCCAAATAAATCACATTGACAGTGATGATGATGAATGATATTTTCGGTAAGTCATTGATAACATTTTCAAAATGATGTTTCTTTTTATGAACTAAAAATTTGCTGAAATATAAATTATAAACAGTCTAGTTTTAAAATTTGAAATAAATATTCTCAAAACACAGATTTAGAAAAAAATATTGAATAAATATCAGATCAGGTAAAAAACAACCATGATAAATTGTTAGGAAAATAATTACTGTAATTTATTATTCATCTTAATGTCGCCAGCAGTGGAGATCTTTTATCTAGGCTCTATGCGTCGGTCAATTGGCGCCGACCCTTATGTATGTATGTATGTTTAATTACATTTCTTGTCTTCATTTTCAACTGGGTTGATTGAAGAAATTCACTGTAACGTTTTAAATTTGAAAAAAAAATCAATCGCGATTTTAAATGTGAATTTTTAATAAGGAAAAAATGAAGGTTTATGTTTTTAGAACATCAAAAGTTCTGAATTGGAAAACATAGTCAAAATAATAAAAATATTCCTAAAAATTAAAATAGTTTGACTTTAAAATTCGGTAAATTTATTTGAAAATTGGAAAAAAAAAAACGGTAAATTCATTTGAAAATTGAAATAAAATGTAAAGATTAAAAAACAAGTTTTTTACCATTTAAGAAGGATTTTTTTTCAATAAACACGTCTTACAAATTTGGACTATAATATTTAGTTTTTGTGATATGAAGTTTAAAAATGTGCCAGTTTTAAGTGAAATCAATCATTGATAACTGATAAACTATCAAGCCTACATTTAAGAAAAATTTGATTCGGATTTGATAAGGAATAAACCTTGGATGATAATGATCTTACAAAGTAAAATTCAACAGTTTTTAAAAATTTAGAAAAATATGATTAGGGGAGATAAGGGCATAATGGCCACCTTAAGGAAAACGCTTATTTAACTATAGAGAACAGCTATAATATGTGAATTACATCATTGTTTCGTGTTCAGGCACTCAAATAGTCTATTGCCTAATTGGCTGAAACTTGAAAAAGTAGATGAAAACGATTAAAAATGCATTTTAAAATTTTTGCCGAAAGCTGAAAACCAGTCAATGTAGGGGCATAATGAAACCCCTCCTGGGGCAGTATAAGTACCATTAATTGAGGCACGATGGGCCTTTTCTTCCGGGGAATCTAGCAGCGAGTTCGACTCGATGAAGTCAACTGTATAATAGAGCTTCAGCTTGACTTGTTTCATCTGACGATTTGGCCTATTGGTAAGGTGTCGGAGAGGTAATCAGTAGACTCGAGTTCGATTCCTGGCCAAGGTGATTTTTTTTTATCATTCATGATTGATGCATTTTGCACTAAACGGTGAGACGTAGATTCATCAAAGAAAGCAATTACAAAATAATCTAGGTCATAAAAGCTTATTTGGTGGTGCTCAAAAATTATAATATTTTCGTCACTTGAGAACCTAGCTGGTTATTATTTAATACTAGCTGATTTTACCCGGCTATGCTCGGGTTCACATAAAATATAAATCAAAATGAGTCGTTTGACTTTTAGAATTTTTATATTAAACTACATCATTATAAGCAATTTTGCGCATCTTTGGCCATTGTTCAGTTTTTTATTGAGATTATTCACTGTGTTTATCGTTTTCATATTATAGAAAAAATTTAAGGTATGAGCTTCATATTAAAAGACATACAAAATATTTTCCCTTGAAAGCTTATTCATCACGATAAACTTTTTTTTCATCCACCATTTTTTAGGAAGCTTGAAAAGATTTGGACTTTTGTTTGTTATCTTAAAATGATCAAATTGTGTTGATATCTTTCCCATCTTGCCTCTAATAAAAATCTCTTTTGGATATCATTCCACTTTTCAAGACGGATGATCTCCCTGTACAATGGTATATTAGACCTTTATCTACTTTGAAATTTCTAAACAATCAGGTTAAACCATGTTGATGACTCACATTGCATGTTTTAAACTATTTGTGTACTTTTTTCGCTTTTTAATTTCACACTATTTTATGAGTACTTGTCTTAAATGTGAAAGTTCCACATTTAGTTTTTTGAAGTTTTTGAAAACAAACCACCTCTGAACCAAAGTAACCATCCTTATTTTATATGTAAGTTACATTTTAATGTTCCTATTCTTGGACATTCATCCCACTAATGCTTGTGAAGTGTGATCAATTTCAATGTTCATTTGTTTTAATTAGCAGTACTAAAAGGTTCAACTATAAGATTTATCTAAATTGGATGGTGGAATTGAACAAGTTGACTAAAAAATTATAAATTGGCCAAAGAAATAGAACTGCATAAAACTGAAAACCTCAGATTTAATTAATAAAAGTTTCATGTAATGGATTTGTTTCCAACGGAACCAAAAGTTTTTCCAGATAATACACGATCAATTTTCTAATCCCCCGTTAAAATTCCCCGACGGCTATTAAAGCGTTGAAATCGAGGCCTTCAACTTATAACTCTGAATCTTATTATTTTTTTCTTTCTCTATGAGAGGTTCTAAAAATTCGACAATAGTTGGTTCATAAAAGCTGCAATTTATGAAAATCGGTTCATTCAGCTGAAGAAGTCAACTCACTGTTCACTGTTCAGTTCACTGTATATTTATGAAGACTCTCAAAGCACCCCAGCGGCGCGGCGTTAGGGAGCACTTTGAAAATCACTACAATTCTATTCAATATATTTCTAACAGGCTAGTTGTATTTTTCAATCCAAAATGTAGGCCCATTATTGCATTCAAATATCTCCTACCAGTACCACGTGCTTAGAACAAAAGAAGGAATAAAAATACCCGCCAAAATTCCCCCTTTCAAATTTTCAATGATCAGCAAGCTTTGATTTTCTTTCCAGTATACGTGAACTTTGAATGGTCGTTGTTAATACTCGGCCCATAATGATGGTGAAAAAAAACCCCGCCAAAGGAAACGAAAATCGGCTGCCAAAATGGGTGCCATGACTTTTGGTTTGTGTGAATAAAACCGAAAGTTGTATGGGAGGGTCCCTTCTCTTAGGTGGGAGGAGCTCATAACTATTACTAAAACCTTACCCTGGTTCAACTACATCTCTGTACCAAATTTAAGGCTGATCGGTTCAGCGGTGTGGATTTGTATAAGGTGCATACAAACAAACAAACATATATAATCCAACTCATCTTTATATATTAGAGAAGAAGATTTCAGTAAAGATGAAAAGGATATTTCTTTTTTGGTGAAAAATTAATACTATAGGTAGTACGAAACAAATCCTCATGAAAATTTGTTCAAGAAAATACGTACTTTTGTAGAAAAAAGGAGTGCTCGTTATGCCCTTTTCTCCTCTAGGTACAATTATTATAGACATTACTGCAGAGCTCTAAAACAATCTAAATTTCATTTGATAAGTTTGTTGAAATCTGCCAAACGATGAGATTTATGCTTCCTTGTTTTATATTCCTTGGTATCTCAATACATTTTTTTTTGGTTTCGAAACGCAAAGCGTAGACCATACATAATTCTAGTTCGAACGCGTAGCTTGGTGAGGCAGCCTCTTAGTACTGATCTATGTTTCTAAAAAGACCCCATTTTTCTATGTTTACTCAAAGATCTGATATGTTGTCTGAAAAGGATTTCTCTATCATCTTGTCCAATTGAACTAAGTAATTGAAACTGATGGTATGTATTTTGTTTGAAAACAAAATGGTTTTATTAGTTCTATAATACCTATACTAGATGGATTTAGTATTCAACAACCAAGTAACTTCACTCGTCCCCGTCATCATCTCCATCGTCGGATTTCGCTTTCTGTTTACTCTTCCACTCGCTGACTTCATTCTCGTCCCTTGGCTCGAAACTATGCAACGGTAATGTGTCCAACCATTCGGCCATCGATCCAGTTTTCAGTTCCGTTTCCACGATCGTCGAAGCGATTTTACGTCGGAAAAATTCCTCAATCTTAGGCTCTTCTGCTGCAAAATCCAGCGGCTCGTGGCAACCGTCCTCTCCAAACCGCACGTTATACTTCTCATAGTGGATTCGATTCAAAACCAAGCCCAATCCGGGGGCAGTCGGAATTCCGTACCGCTGCTCCTCGAACGCTTTTAGGATTGTTTCCGAAGGCGTGTGGCCTCGCACTACGGCCAACATTAGACCCACCATTTTACGGATCTGATGAAGCATGAAACTTTGACCTTTAATTTTGATTGTCGCAAATTCTACTGTAGTTTCTTCCGGTATGAAAGGTTCGCTGCATTCAATTGACATAATGAAACGTTTTGCCGAAGGATCAATGAACTCTTTTTTGCTGGTGAAGTTGTAATAATTTTTTGTACCTTCATACATCTTCAGCGTTTCGTTAACTTTGTCCAAGATATCTGAGGGTACTCTATAGCTATTGATATCAGGCTTTTCTCCATGTGAGGCAAAAGCTATCGTCGGAAGAGTGTACGTGTAAGTGCGTGCATCGCAGTTACTCTTAGAATTGAAACCCTTTGTGACTCGTTTAACTGCGAAAACCCTAATCTGATCCGGCAAATCTCTGTTTAAAGCTTCTACATCAACATTTTCCGGAAGCTTTAGTGAGACAACCTGAGTAGCTGCGGACACTCCTTTATCGGTCCGGGCAGCTCGCATAAACTGAACCTGCTGCGGCTGGCCAAAAGCTTCCTCGCTAATCCAGCTATGCTTCAGCATAGCTCCCAATAAGTCTTCCTCAATCGTTTTTGTTCCCGGATTACGCTGCATTCCCAGATAATCTACCCCAGAGTAGCCCATAATGATGACACACTTACGTTTCTTTACCCTCGAGGCGGGATCGAAATTCCTCACAGCTTCCGGGTCCTCCGGTGGGTCTTCCCATTTGCGCTTCTTAACCGAGCCATTGTACCGGTTCTTGGCGTTCCACTGTTTACGCTTTTGTTGGTAACGTTCCTCATGTTTCGTTTTTGTTTCCCCGATCTTCTGCTCCACGGCTTCGGCCATCTGGACTAGGAAAGATGATGACCGGTAAGGAACTTGTTGGAGGAACTGCTTTTTAACGTTAGACACCGATGGAAACCCACTTCCGGTTGGGCGAAATCTTTGAACTACGGGAACTACTAGTCGCTGGAAGAATGTACGCATCGATGGAGAGATATTTCACGAATTGAGATTTCTCGAAACTGGCTTCTTACCGGTTTAATAAACTTAAGAAATAAGTCCGTATTAATCAGAAAAATACACGCGGTTCGAAAGTAAATAAACTGGTGAACACTGAAACAAATAGTCATTATTCCTTATGAAGAAGCCATTTCAAGGAAATTAAATTTTTTTATGGTTATAAGAAAATTATTTTGAAAAAATAACGTATTCGTATTATTTTTCAAACATAAGATTTGTTTTTAATCTTGTAAAATATTATAAATCGTAATATCCGGAAACCGTTCCGACGCTAAGACCTTCAGTTGGACTGTTTTTTATTTTTAATTCTAATCTTTAAAATTGTACAACAATATAAAAGAGCGCTTAGTTTGAACAAGAATATTCCGTTATGGTAAAATTTTCTGGGAGTTATAAATAATGTCGTATTTATATATAGTTCTTTGACTAAATTTTCATAAATAAATTCAACAAAGTATTTTTACAAGTGTTTTTCCTCTTTCTTTAGATTTGGTTTACAAATAAACTCTGTGAACGTAGCTTTCAGTACTAACAGCAGGGTGAACCAGCGGTGTCATATAAACATACTTTTCTGTATTATACAGATGATAAAGTCAATGTGGTCAGTCAGTGGTTGAGTGTTCAGTTTTATTTTTAAAGAATTGACGTAAGTTCAATTTCTTAAACTGATAATATTGATAAGAAGAAAATCAGAAAGTTTGTCTGCAAAATTGCTCCACCGTCTTCATCGTATTTCTCTGGGAAATCCCAACAAAAACATTGAAACGGATGTTGAAACAAATAGTGGTGCTGGTGCTGACATAAAACAAAATTGGAAATCTCGAGTGTTGGTACTTACGGCAGGAAATCATCGAAATCAAATCGTCGTTGGATTCAGGTGAAAACGTTTGAATTATCCATTTTACTTTTTTCCTCTTTCACCTTGCTCATTGTTATTGTAAACATTTCATCCGCTTCTGTTCGTGAAATATTTCACACAAAACAGTTAACAACCCTTAACTCGGAATGGATCTAGACGAAATAATTTGCGTTGTATGCGAAAAAGTGGAAACCGATCCGAACAAAGTAATAGAGTGTCTCCAATGTCATAAAAGTGCGCATTTTCGATGCAAGAACATCCGGGGGAATGCAGTCAAAAAAATGCAAAACGCCGACTACTACTGCACAAGCGATTGCCAAGCAATGTACTTTCGGATGCGGGGGAACAAAGTTGCCGAGGACCGTATCGTCAACGAGATGAAGAAGATGCTAAACGAAATGCGTGACCTTAAGGAGTGTAACTTCGCGACCCAAAATGAAATGAGGGAGCTCAAACTCGTCAATATCGCGACGCAAGAAAAATTGAAAGAAACTGTGGTTGAAATCGAAAAAAGCCAAGATTTCCTAGCGGAAAAATTCGATAGCTTCGTCGACGAATTTAGGCAGATGAAAGTCGATCAGAGCGTTCTTCGGAGCGAAGTAAGAGACGTCCAAGACGAACAAACACAACTACGCGGAGATGTTAAAAAACTCGAGAAGGAAGTGGATCGTCTTAATCGGCAGGCTCTCAGCAAAAATGCTATGATTCTGGGTGTCCCTTGTTTAGAAAACGAAGTCACAGGGAACGTCGTCGCAAACATAGCCACAGTACTAGGTTGTGACCTTCCAAATGGTGCAATTGCCGAAGCAAAACGGCTTCATCCAACAAAGCCAGACGGTAAGCACCCGCCTATCAAAGTTGTCTTCAAAGAAGAAACATCGAAGGAACAACTTTTCGCCAAAAAAAAACTGCGTGGCCCACTGAACTCATCAGAACTTGGAAATTCTTACGCCAAATCTACCGGAAGAGTAGTTATTCGCGACGAGTTGACCTCACAAGGATTGGACCAAGGTTCTTAGATACTCTAGGTTCTCCGACTTTTACAGTAAGTAGCCGAGGAGTGAGCGGGGCTCTCAATGAGTTTGTTTATTTTTTGCTCAGCTTTTCTGTGGTTTGTTGGTAAACAAACTTCATGAGCTCCGCATAGTTGCATAGCCTACATAGCCAAAATGGCTGAATCGGGAATTCGTTATTCGGGAACACCTCCTGAATATATACCCACCTTGGATTGGACCTGCTGCGGGAAGTACGCGGAGCACAGGAACAACTTGGGCTTCAGTTTGTCTGGCCAGGTAGGGATGGAGCTATTCTCACCAAACGTCGGTCTGATTCTAAAGTGGAGATTGTTCGTGCCAGAGAGGACTTGCGGAAACTAGAACCACCAAAGTCGAAACGGTCTCTTGAAACCTCCAACTTGGATATTTCGCTACAGTCGTCACCCGTCCTCGAGCCTCCTAATAAGCGTCGTTAAAGATTAATATTGTCATAGTACACAGCTTTTTTTTTCTACCACAATGGCTCCAAACGATAACATTAATAAAAACTTTATGTATGAATGTGTAGATGATTTTTTAGTAAATAAATATAATTTAACATACAGTCACGGTTTAAAATTATTACAATGGAATATTCGCGGGATGAACAATCCTGAAAAGTTTGATACACTCAAAGATTTTGTAGATCGCTGTTCGAGTAACATTGACATAATTGTGGTGAGCGAAACATGGATTAAATCTGGAGATTCACAAATGTTCACCCTAAACGGATTCGATGGAATATTTTCCTGCCGTGAAACATCGCATGGGGGACTAGCCGTATATGCACGTAGTGACCTGAACGTTGATACTGAGGAAATAGAAGAAGATGATGGATTTCACTACATACGACTTCGTCTTCGCTTGGGTAACGGGCCACTATCTCTACATGCTGTTTACCGTCCTCCTGCATTCCGCTTTGCCAACTTTGTCGAGAAGCTTGAAAGCAAGTTGTCCCGTAACAGTAAGCACCCCAACTCAATCCTCCTGGGTGATACAAACGTGCCAGTTAACCTGTCGAGCAACATAGTCGGCGAGTATCTCAGGACTTTGGAATCACGCAACTTGTTTGTTGTCAACAACGAGGTCACGCGGCCAGCCAGTGGGAATATACTCGACCATGTTGTATGTTCACAGAGCATCATCGCTTCAACAATGAATGAGACAATCTGCACGGATATAAGCGACCACAACATGATTGTTACCACGCTGTCGAGCAGTACCAACAAAGATGTCCAATTCTTAAGTAAGAGCATCGTCAACCACCACCAACTAAACGCAGAATTCGCAGAAGCGTTGCAGAACATTCCGTCGACAACATGCGCTAACGAAAAGATCAAACTCATAGCCGACAAATACAACGAGATCCGAAATCGTGCCACAAAAACAATAACAATAAGAGCAAAGGTGAAGAGGAACTGCCCGTGGATGACATTCGACGTCTGGAAACTAATGTCAACGAAAGACAAGATTTGGAAGCATTGCAAGCGTCACCCTGCGGACGAACACTCTAAGCATCTTCTAAAAGACATCTCCGGAAGACTGGCAAAGCTAAAAAGTCATTGTAAACGGTCATACTTTCTTCGACTTCTGCAAACAGCATCGCCAAAGCAATCCTGGAAATTCTTGAACGAAGCCCTCGGCCGCAAGTCCAAATCGCACGATAATGTTACGCTCAAGATTGGAAATGAAGTTCAGGTGGATCCAGCACAAGTTTCAAACAGCATCAACGACTACTTCTGCAATATTGGTCCCCAATTGGCTGCTAACATCGCAAGCAATCGAGACATTCAACAGTACAATTCACTTCGTTCGCAACCATCGCCTTCCTTGTTTTTGAGACCGGCAACCGTCTCAGAGGTACTGTTAGAAATCAGCAACTTAGATTCCAACAAATCTCCTGGTGCTGACAATATTACCGTGGACACACTAAAAACACATCACTTGGCGCTCTCCGATATCCTGACAGATATCTTTAATGAAATAGTCGGAACCGGAGTTTATCCCGACGCATTGAAGCTAGCCCGAGTAACTCCTATTTTCAAGTCCGGAGACAGCTCAGACGTTTCAAACTACCGTCCAATCTCAACGCTCTCAGTATTGAACAAAATCCTGGAAAAACTTCTCGTCACCAGGATAAGTGAGTACTTATCGAGATACGACCTTATAAGCCCGCGCCAGTATGGATTCCGAAAAGGATGCAGTACACTAACAGCAACTACTGAACTCCTGGAAGATGTATATGACGACCTGGACAATCGTAACTACGCCGGTGCCCTGTTTTTGGACCTAAGGAAAGCATTCGACACAATAGACCACGCCTTGCTGTTGCAAAAATTGGATTGGTATGGCATACGAGGTCAGCCTCATCGGTTAATTGAGAGCTACATAACAGATCGACAACAATTCGTGTCTCTGAAAGGACACTCAAGTAGCAAAAAATTCATTACAACGGGAGTACCACAAGGGAGTAACCTAGGTCCGCTGATGTTTCTAGTTTTTATCAACGATCTTCCACAACTGAACCTACATGGCAAAGTTCGGCTCTTTGCAGATGACACCATAATATCATATAGTCACTCCAACCCCCTCCAGATTGTGGAATGGATCGGTAATGACCTGCAAGTCCTTCAGCAATACTTCGATTGTAACCTGCTTTCGCTCAACCTATCAAAAACATCGTACATGTTGTTCAACTCCGGTCGTCGCTCCATACCACAGCTGCCATTAATCCGTATAGGTAATACGATTATTGAACGAGTGCGCCAGTTCAAATATCTGGGATTACTTCTGGACGATACTCTATGCTGGTCACCCCACATAGAGCAACTGAAACGAACACTCGCTCCGGTCTGTGGTGCAATATGGAAAATATCAGCGTTTATTCCTACGCACTGGCTGAAAAACGTTTACTTCGCGCTTTTCCACTCGAGGTTACAATACCTAGTATCGCTGTGGGGCAAAGCATGTAAAAGCCGCCTCAGGGAACTGCAAACCATGCAAAACCGTGTCCTCAAGACTATCTTCAAGTTGCCTTATTTATATCCTTCTGAGTTGTTATATGGCATGAACAACTCGATACTTCCAATACGAGGTGCCCAGGAATTCCAAACGTTAATGTTCACCCACAAACTCCTGACAAGCAGAGAATCCCACCACAATTTGCGCCTCGAGAGAATGGCGTCGCACCGCTTGTCCAGAAACGCAAATCATCTCCGCCTATCCCGTGTAAGGACGGAATACGGGAAAAAGAAACCCAGCTACTTTGCCAGTAAACTCTACAACAACCTGCCAGAGACCCTGAAACGGTCTTCAACGCCCTCGCGATTCAAAGCGCAACTGTTATCGATCTGCAAGCAGAACATAAACCGCTTCCTCCGCTAAAAAATTATTTGTGCCACACGTCTTATTAATATCATCTTTTCGCTCTCGCCCCTCCACCTAGCCCACCGCCGCCCAAACGCCGCTCCAAACCACCGCCACCCACCCGCCACCCGCCACCTCCCATCAGAAACGCACCACCGCAGCAGCCACAAAAAGCTACGAATATGTATAATACAAGTGTAACACCCTATTTATTATATTGTATAAAATTGTGAAATAGCAAATGAAAAGTGCCAAGCACTCCTTCACAGAGCATTATCTCGCTCACTGGAGTGCTCATACATATTTTGGAATACCTAATATTGTAAACGAATTGTTAAAATTGTTTTGACAGGGTTTTGTGCCTGTTGGAGAAGAGGCTTGAGAGAAGCTTAACTCCAGCGGGCTTTCCCTGTCCGAGGAAAAAATAAATAATAAAATAATAATAAAAATAAAAATATTATTATTATCAAATATCAAGAATTTATTTCTTTTGAAGAAATTTTCATAAAATCTGTCAAATTTTAGCTGTCCCACTCGCACTCATGATAAAACGGAACACAATAGGGCGAACAATTTTTAATATACGTTAAAAAATGAATACATTTACATTTCAATATCCTCAGGTACAATACATCAATTTTTAATCTCTTTTACACATAGTAAAAATAAGAACAACAAAGCGGTTGATATTTGTAAACTAACTAAGCAAACAGAACCGAATCGCTTTTATTAATAGTCCAAATTTTAGATCAAATTTTTATTTTTTTTCCATTTACACATTTTTTTAAGCAATTTTAATTATGAAGTTTTAATGTGCCGAGAGTATTTTTCCTAACTTTGATGAACTCTCTTAACCATTGATTATTTTTATTATATGAAGTTGAAACTGCACCTCTTCGCATAACATCCTCATATTTTAGATGATTTCTGTAAGTAAGAAATTTATTCGAGAAGGGGCAATCGATTAATGAAGAAATCAAGAAGTTATTCGATCAATACTAGTTGTAAATTAACTACATACAATGAAAGATTGAAACATGATCAATCTAATGCGCTTTTGCCCAATCGCTCAGTGCAATCAGTGCCATACTATAGGCCAAATGTCACATTTAAGCCAGCCCAAATCACGGGAAAAGATTGAGAGGGTTACAAAAAGTCTGGGGTTTGTATGGAATCTTGATTTACATTCCTGCTATCTCTTAACTCAGCTTCTTTTGACAAACTTGAATAAAAAAAATTATTTTTACGTTGTTCTAAATTTAACTGGCAACACTAGAATTTTTAGTACAGCAAGTCCTGGGACGCGTTCGCACAATATGGAATCCGTTCGCATCCTCGACGTAAACACGAAATTTGAAAAACGCGAAAATGGCTCTGCTGCTCAAAGCTACACAATTGATTCCCGGTCAAATAAACCTTAATTTACTCCGTCCTGCAAGATTTTTAAGCTTGTCCGCCGTTTCCCGGCTGAAGGAATGTAAGTCAGTTGTAATTTTGTGTTAAATCCACTTATGAGAAAATTGATTCTTTACAGATAAAGAGGAAGTAATAAAGGACTCCCTTGTGGTGAGTGCCGACTACGTCCCTTCGCCCCGGTCCGATCAGCTGCTGCAGCAGGCTGCCGAAGCAAAGAAATTGGGACAACACTTCTGCCCCCAGTGTACCCTGGGGCTGGATATCAAACATACGGACGTTCTGATATTAAGTCAATATTTACGAGATGATGGCTGCATGTTGCCTCGCCGCGTTACCGGGTTATGTAAGCGGCAACAAAGGCGGATCAGCGCGATGGTAACGATGGCCCAGAAGGCTGGTTTGATGTCGAACATGAATCCACCAAACAGTAAGCGCGATCCGAAGAAGCGCTTCCAATGGAAAAAGTATAACAAGTATTTTGAGGAGGATACCATTAAATGTTAACAACGTAAATAGAAATTTGTCATAGAACAATAAATTGGATTCGTTTTGTTAAGGTTTACATATCACGTCACAAACTATGAACAAGATAAAAGGAGGTTCTTTTCTTTTGTCCAGAAATCACAATGATAGTTTTGCAAAATTTACTTTTGAAAAGACTTAACGAAATTTCTTACCCTATGGGTTTTGGAATCGATCAGAGCCTGTTCCAGCACTTGTATCAAGTGCACCAAACTAGTCGGATCCGTTTGCAGTAGCACTTCTTTCCTGGTAGACGAAACCGAGGCCTGATTTTCGTCATTTTTCCCCTCCAGAGGTCGTTCTTGGCCAACCAACTTTTCTTTATGTTCATTAACGACTTCGCTGTCTAAATGTAGCTTCATGGCTATCACAGGTGTCGCCTGATTGTGCAATGATCGAGACGCAACTTTCGCTTCCAATCGCCACTCCAGATCCCGAAAATGAAGCTCGCCACCGTCGTTGGAATGCTTCAAAATGTTTTCCACCAGGCTTCGTTTGCTACTAACAAATTGCCACAGAATCGCTATCTGACCTTCGGTAAAGTTTAGACTTTTCAACGATTGGAAATCTTCCTCGGTTATGTGCAACTTGGTGCAATCCATCAGCAGACAAACAAGAGCTTCGACACAAGCTTTCACCGTCTCGAATGTGGTTTCTAGCTTTTCTATTACAGGAATAAACATTGATAGAATCAGAGAGATGCAAAGGTTGACAAACTCTAATTAGGAATTTAGATTACAGATTCAGATTTCAAATTCAGGTTAACATTCATCAGATTTCAGACTCAGGGTGGAAATTCAGATTCCAGAATAAGATTTTACATTCAAATTTCAAATCCAGATTTCGAATATCGATTTTATTAATCTTTAAATTCAGATTTCAGAAATATCTATAATCTAAATTTGACGAAAAAGTGATGAATCTGGATTGGAAAAAAATCTGAATCTAATTAGATTCTGAAACCTATTTTCAGATTGAAATTTGTTTCAGAATCAAATTTAAATCAAATTTGGATTTGCGATTCAGAGTTTAGATTTCTAATTTTGGATTCGGATTTTAGATTGAGATTTCTGATTTCTATTTCAGATTGAAATTTAGATTAAAGATCCAGATGTCAGATTTCAAAATAAGATTTCAGATTCATATTTAAATCCGATTTCAGATTCATATTTAAATCCGATTTCAGATTCATATTTAAATCCGATTTCAGATTCATATTTAAATCCGATTTCAGATTCATATTTAAATCCGATTTCAGATTCATATTTAAATCCGATTTCAGATTCATATTTAAATCCGATTTCAGATCCAGGTTCCAGAATTAAATTAAAGATTCAGATTTCAAAAAATTTAGGTTTAGATTTAAAATTCGGAATTTTGATTTCTATAAAATAGGCGATAAAATTTTGATGCAGCTTTACAATATCTTAAAAGATCTCAAAGCACCCAAAATCTAAGCTTCTGGCATTTTTTTTTTAAGAATGAAGAGGCAGAAAAATTTAAGTCTTACTTGCGGCAATCGAACATTTTTTCTCGTTGACTCCATTGCTGATGTACTCGATGGCCAGTTTGCAAAACTCGATGAGTACTGTAGGCAAGAGACAACAATTTTGTTTTATTAAGTTGTTCTAGGGAATTCATCCGATTTTACCTTCTTCCGGTTGCTCCAGCACAAACTTCAAATGCTGGTCTTGCTTCTGTTTTATCAGATGGGCCATTTTGTATGAAATTCAATCAAATATTCAAGAAAACAACGAATTACTGAACTGATAACAAAACCACCTCCGAGATTTTTCCGATTTTGTTTTGAAATTTTTACCAACAATCCTCTGAACGCGCTCCACTTAACTTCACAAACGCAAACGTCAAAAATTCAAAAAATAAACGCGAAAGACACCACCTAAACGGAATCCAAAAATCCGAGTGAAACGGTTGCCAATGTGCAAACCGTTTAAGGGATAGAGTGTAAAAGAGATGGAGTGAGAAACCAACTGGAAAATGTAAGAAGAATTCAGCGAAAAGAAACGGAACAAAAATCTGTGGTTTGGTTTGTCGCTTGCTTGCGCTATGCGAAAAGGATCGTCGTCAGATCGGTTGTAAATGTTGTGATTTTCTATTCGGATTTGCACGGTTTGCAAACGGTCGTTTCGGTTCGTAAAAGTGTCCCCGATGTGGTTTGTGATAAGGCGCAACGGAATTCGATAAAGTACCGAACGAAAGTGGCTCGAAAAGTGTGAAAAATCAAATTTGGAATGTTGCTTATGGAGTGACTTCAATTAGCCAACAGCAAGAAACACGAATCGGCTGCTGGGCAGCAACTTTCTTATTGGTGGTTTTTGCGTGTGTTGGTGCTTCGTTTCGAATAGGAATGTGCGTGCGGTGTTTCAAAAGAAGGATGTTTCGTTGCAAACAATCTGTTGCGCTAGGATTGGCGTTATACGCCTAGCGAAGTTAGCTTTGTTTTCAGGCGTAGTAAAAATTCCTACGCCTCAGTATAGTGTTTGGGTTAAAAAATTTTTGATTTATAAAAGCAGTTTTGTGAATAGTTTCGAAGTCTTAACAAAGCTATGTAAAAAATAGAACAACCAGTTTTGATTTGTGGTAAAGTAAAAAAAAAGTCACTGTATTAAAAAAAAAAACAAAAATGAAAGGATAACCACCTACGATAGGGAATGTTAGCAAAACTAAAATAAGCAAAAAACAAGAACTCATCTCGAAGCATTCACCGTTTGAAAGATAATGACAACCGAGCAAAAAATACCGTTCCCTACGTCTGTATGAGTGGTCTGGTCCAAGCAGAAAACTACTATTCCACAAGACGACGAGGACGGAGGCTGCGAAAGATCGTACGTACGTAAGCCAACCTACTCATCATCACCCTCATCATCGGATAGCCATCGTCTTCGTCTGCTAGCTGCTCTGCTAGAGTTGTGGAAAGGAATGTGCGATTAAAATTGCTGCAGAACGAATGGCAGAAACGAGTATTTCACGAGCTGCAACTGCTAGTGTTGGTGTTAAATGGTCGAATTCAGTAGCACAACAAAAATATTTGCAGTCGAATATCTGTACCACCTGTTGATTGGTTTTGTTTGAGATTTTAGGGCATTTGGAAAGCTCGGACGCGCAAAATGCACGGAGGTCATCGGAGGAGAAAGAAAAGGCCCAACTATGGGATTCGGACGGTCGAAGTCAACAGGGGCCTGAATGGATTCGGATTTACCATTTCGGGGCAGCAGCCTTGCATCCTGTCATGTATCGTGGCTAATTCTCCAGCGGATCAGGCCGGATTGAGAGCTGGAGATTTCCTAATATCGGTAAATGGTCTCAACGTGTCACGATTACCTCACGAGGCTGTGGTTCAGTTGATTGGGAATACTTACGGAGCTATTAAGATGGCGATTGCTGAGAATTACTACTCGGATAGCTCCGATGACGACGTACTGTTTCATCAGGGAAGTCAACATAGGTCCAGGCCAAAGTATCCAAACTATAAAACCAAGTTCAATAGAAATACGGTAACGAGTAAGTTGCCAAATGGTCCTCAGGCTGATTTGGTAGGAACATGTGAGGGTGCAGCATCAATTGTGGTGAACGATTCGCCAACGGCTTACAATGTAATTCATAGTCCTAACGCAAATAGCAGCTGTGATATTACCAATGTCAGTGCAATGGTTCGTGCTGTACAACTTGATCAAGAAGAACCTAGAGCTGGACCGTCTCATGTTCAGCAGGATCAAGAATCGTTCCTAGAATACAAAGCCGTGGTTGGGTATCTCGGAACCATCGAAATGCCCAAGCAAATTGCAACCAGTTCCAAGCTACAAACTGTTCGAAGTTGTATTAGAAAAATGCGACAAGAAAAACGCAACCCAACCACCGTACTCATGTCGATTCTTCCTTCCTGCCTTAACTTGATCAATACCAGTAATGCGGTTATCGCTAAATACTCATCTGTCCGCTTAAACTACGTCAGTAGCAGTAGCGAAAATGATACTCGCTATTTCGGACTTGTAACCTCGGCGATTTACGCTGATGGATTGATGTGCGAAAATGCCGCCATTTTAAACCAACGCAAAGACGTTGTCATTTCAAACAGTTGCCATGTGTTCGTTATAGATTCCAAGCTAGTCGATCATGGAATTCATCTAGAAAAAGCTGACCTCTTCAAAATCATCTGTACAAAAGATCCCATCACCAATCTCTGCCTCGAGTTCCCAAACAACTCAGAATACGTAGTCAATCTTATTCGTAGCATGTACAACCTCAAAGCACCCGTTAAAAATGAAGCCCAATCAAATCATGGAAAGCCTCCGGTTGCTCGGAGCCTCAACATGGACCATATAAACTATCCCCGCGTCGATCCTCGGCTCAATCCACGGGCCATAGACGACCCGAACGATCTTCTCGTTTCCAACTCACCTCAACCGAGTAATCACAGCGAAATAACAACAACCTCCAGCAACTCCGACTCTGGAATCGGCTTCCACAATGATTACCGCAACATTTCTGATCGCATTCTGGTGGTCGACTTCCCAGGCATTCCCAATCATCAGCAAATCTCTAACGTACGTGCCCATTTCCGCAAATCTCATCCCTTCGGAATGCCCGGACGTCCAGTTGGAATAATTAACGAGCTCTCCCCGAAGTTCGACCCAATTCGCAACATCCGCTGCACCGGAGACCCATCAACAAACAACCTCCAAATTTGCCACGGCAAATCCAAATCTGCCGACTACAGCTACCCTTCAACATCCCGACAACAACCAATCGAGCAAAGATTGACCGTCCGGGCCCGACCTGACCCAAAAACATTCGCCTCCGAAAACTCCCCCAGTAAAGAAAACGCCCTCAACAACCTCAGCGATCCGTCCCCAAATAAATACGATCAAATCTTCCCGGATCTCGAAACCGTCATAGACTGGGCATCCGGACAAACGCTCGACGATCTCGGCAACATCGTCCAGGAACGACCCATCGACGTTCCATCCCAACCTCAAGACGACCTGCATCTAGACCTCAATCGCTACAACAGTGACAACGTCAAAAATAGTCTCCTGGCAGCGCGATCATGCGACAATATGATCCTCTCCTACGAAGCTTCCCATCATCATCCACAGATATTCCCGGAACCTATCAAATTGCAACACTCGGCTGACGATCTCACCCTCATCACGAAATCTTCTCCCAAACAGGACGAGCAACACGTGTTTCTCCAGCCAACCGTCAAACCGTTGAAAAAATCGAAAAAGGCGTGCGCTCACCGAAAACCAACCGACGACATCGGCGTCGGTTCCAATCAATCCTCGCAGCAGCTGCTTTCCTACAAACTTAGTCCGAAGGTTTTCGGTTTAGCAAGACCACTTTCCCTAAGTTTCGAAAACATTTCCTCCACAATTGTTTCTGGTCACGGGGTCCTGGACCCAAAGAAAGCGTGCCGTAAAAGTGAGACTGCTCAAAACCAACCGGACCAGCAGCAACAGAAACAACGTATTCGACCGTCGAAGAGGCTTAGTGGTGGGTTCTCGGCTATCTGGGGAAGTTTGCAGGAACTAAGAACTGTGGGTAGCAGTAAACAACAGCAACTACAGCAGCAGCAAGAACTGCTTTGGGATGGTGGTGTAAGTGCTCCTCAAGGGAATGTGAAAACTGACAGTGATAAGGAAATGCAGAAGCAGCAGAAGCGAGAGCGTCGACTCAGTGGGTTTAAAATGCTGGAAGCGACCTACAGCGAGCCGGATTTGAGATTTGATGAGGTGAGTTTTTTTTGTTTATTCAAATCTTCCATACAATTTTCCTTTATATTCTAAACTAATTCATTATAGTAAAATGAACTGTAGTTTTCAATTTTAATCATGAATACTGTATTTGAAAATTATGCCGTACCCTGGGTTCCCATGGGTCACGGCGGCGGTGTGCATGCTCGTGATAATGATGGTTTACTATCATTGTCCTGACAGTGTCGTTGCACACATCTTGTCAAGCATGGATCATAATATGATTCAAATTAGAAGGCGTGATGGACAACTTTATTCAAATTAAATAAGCGGTAGGTTCAATGGTGTCCCAATTTTTCATGATCCATGCTGATAAGATGAATGGGAGTTGAAACACTTGCCCTCCCTTCCGTTGAACAATGGGAAAATTTTGTAGTGAAAATATCACAATTTGCCATCATAAAGTGATACTTTTCAATAGGGCATAATCTGTTTGGTAAAGTAGTTAGCTTGTTTAGTTTCATAGAATTGGATGTTTCAAGTATTGCTAGGTTAGGTATAGGTAATGGTATTCGCCTCCCCAATGCTCCAGAAAGTGTGCATTTGCGGTTTATGAATTTCGTTGGCTTATTCTTAAATCAAGCATTTTACAAGAACTAGAGGCTCATTGGACGGGAATGCTGTTTTGACAAATATGATATTTCATTTTGTAATACACTTTCGACATTTGTTTTCAAAGACCAAATAAAATTAATTTATTTATTTACTTTTGGTAGATCTATACATTTTTCGGTTAGGATTGAAACTCATAAATCGAAGTTTAAAAAAGAAAATATGATTTCGATAAGCAAGAATGAGTAGATAGTTCAGATCATTCATTTCGGGCATTTAAAAACAGGCACACGATTTATTTGAATTGAACCCCTATCGTGTAGATTGAGTATTAAAGTTTGTTTGAGAAGTTGACCACAATTAGTGATGAGGTTTTAAAGAACAGCACTGTTATTTTCCTGTTCCGTTGATAAGTTTACGATAACAATAAAGCTATTGCTATTTAAGCTTACAGTTCATTGTTGATGAGTTTAAGAGACACCTTTTCTAGATTCTGTTTTTATGATATTCTAATTGAGTAATCGAATAACCGTGTAGTTGCGTAGAATAAATCACTTGAATATTTCTTTTACTTTGCAAATCTATGATTATTTCTAAATCAAACTAAGAAGAATCCAAATTTATGGAATCGAGTAAAGGCAGAAACACAATACAGCGTCGGACGTCGCGTCGCGTCAGCGTCGCGTTGACATTTCATTTTGGGGATACAACTTTCCGTTTGAGCCACCACAATGGTGCGTCGCGTCAATGAAGGCATTGTACTAAAATGCAAAACTTGTTCTAAACAGCAGCGTTCTACAACGTCGACGCTCTGTTTTTGAAAAAAATTAAAATCAGCAGCGTTATAAATATTCCGACTTTGTGTTTTA
>NC_073693.1:272601621-272602543 GCF_029784155.1 Uranotaenia lowii | reverse complement strand
AGCTTAAATACATTTCTCAGAAATTATTCACCTACAACACTTCAGTTTTTCGTTAGTCAAAGTCTAAGAAAAACAATCCGCAAAAAAGACTGTAGATCAGCTACGGAATGCTCAGGAAATATTTACTAAGTGTCCAAGAAAGCTGAAGTTAGAAGCTTTTCGTTGCACATTAGGATTTTTTTTTAATTTTCAAGATCCTGATCACAAAAAAATGTAAAAAGTTATGTAAAAACCGTACTTTCCAATCAATGTATCGTCCAAATTTTTTTTTGGGGGGGTGGGGGGGTAAGGTCTAACACTTTCAAAAAATCGATTTTTTATTTTTTTTATTTTCTTATTGTAAAACATTTCAAGAATGTTGTGTCAAATTTTCAAGTCAATTGAAGCAAAACTGTAGAAATTATAGGCCTTTATCTCCTCCTATCTAATACTGCAAGAAGGCAAGAGCAGAAACTTCAAACGCGTTTTTCTCGAAAGCACATTTTTCCGTGGACATCGTCATTTGAAAACTACTTATCCGATTCTTTTCAAATTTGGAACATATTTTCTACATATAAAATACCAGACCCCAACGTTTTTCTTTTTTTTTACTTTGGGGAGATTTTACAGATGAAAAATGGCGGAGTTTTTCGTGAAAAATCGTAGTTTGTACTTCAAACAGCCACAAAAATTTCATAAATTTTTTTTAAGTTTAATAAAAACGTTGGGGTCCAGAAAAACATCTATTAAAAATATTTTTCTCTGATTTTTTGACTTCAGATGATTCTGTGCTGAGATACAGTGTCCACCGCAAATCCTGTTTTCTAAAAGGCATCCTCGAAAGTGCTCCGTCACCGGCTCATTTTTCAATATTTTTCTACTAAAAAATTACTAAATGTTCTTTTAACAATGCTTTCTATAATGCAAAAAATTTGAATACATT